>NW_027263565.1:0-149778 GCF_044049455.1 Aspergillus lucknowensis | reverse complement strand
TACTGCTATCATGGCATATGTGTGGCCGATCCTCCGCAAACCGAGCTTGAAACCCGCACCCCCCAGCTTGTGTGTCACAATGATGCCGAGTGCGACGGCGGCTACTGCTATCATGGCATTTGTGTGGCGGACCCCCCAAAGCTCGAGGCCCCTCAGGAGTAAACCCAAACGAAACTTCGACCCCCGGAACATGGTTCATTCATCCTGAGAGATACACTTTAGTCTTGGTACGATTGTCATACATTTCGCGTGGCATGGAGGTGCTTCCAGAAACAGACGGAGGGCATGTACTTAGTCTTTCTATCCTCAGAGTAGCGTAGCTTTATACTGCCGAATGAACACAATTATGAATTGTGCAATGGTCTTTCACCTCGAAACTTCGCCGTCTCTCGAGCTCATCCCGAGGGAGTGCGTCTCTTCCACCGTCCGCCCAGCATGACGTCAATGTTCTTGAACCCACTGACAATCTCCCATCCTCGAAATGACACTGTTTTTCATCACCAAACACGTACGTATATGACAGTATACAAGTTTATCCTGGTTTCTGTTTTCAAGTCGAGAATGTCGAAGGAAAATGCCCTGCTGAGGGCCTGGCTGAGCTGAAACTGGTCCCAAGGCGGTGTGGTTTTGCCAGCTGCCCTTCCTTCCACTGGTAGATGAGCTTCGTTCCTCCTCGTCCTTGTTTCTCTTCTTCCTCATCCTCATTTCCCCTCATCATGTCTCATTTTCACTCTGAAGACACCAGGTACCCTCCAGGGCCACCCTCGAGGCCGTTCCCCCGGAAAGACGATAGAGATAGCCGCATGTATGACGACCACGCACAATCTCGTTCGCGCTCGCCTGGCGGTACAGTATATCCCCGCATATTAAATTCATTCGTCCGCGTGAAAATTTGGAGCAATTCTCACTCTACTCTCCGCACTACACAGGCCCATCCCGCTCTCCCCCTCGAGGACCTGCAGCCGACAGGCGTCACGATTATTCCCGAGACCATTCCGCTTCAAGATCCCAATACCGAAGCCGAGACCACGATGATTTCCGAAGACGATCCTCGCGGTCTCCGCCCCGTCGACCGCGGAATAGCTATCGAGACCGCGATCGTGAAGGGTATCAGTCTCGGAGTCGAAGCAGAAGCTACAGTCCCAGCCGAAGTCGAAGCCCCCGTCGCGACCGACCGCATTACGGACACGAGAGCCGAGAGGTGATGATGGACGGGTTACCGGTGGACATGACGGAAGAAGACGTTGGAACTTCCCTCCCTTCCCCCCCAATTGAGTCTTTCCATCCCGTTGCATGGGAATCCGAGAGTTGCACTTCATGGTACAATCTTTCGTTTTGGCATGAGGCTGAGATGTGTGTCGGCATGATGAACAGATTTCGAAAGAGTTGAAAGACTTCTACGATATTGAAGGTCTGGAGGAGGTGCGCGTTATCCGTGATCGGCAGACTAGTACGTATTAGATGCTAGCTATGAGCGGCGGCGGTTGCTAATACATCTACAGAGATGTCTCGCCAGCTGGGATTTCTCCGGTTTAGAAACCTCAGCTTATCTCGCTCGTTTATTGAACGCAACTTTCCGTCGATCTATCTATGCGGGCCGAGCGCACAGGATGATCGTGGGACCAAGGTTCGCATCGCCTACAGTCGCGAAAGGGAGGACAGGGCCCGAGCGAGAGCGGAAGGAGACTGGACCTGTAAAATGGTGGGCACCCGTGACTATACGCAGAAATATGCGGGCTAATGGACCAGTGTTCTGTTGTCAACTACTCAACCCGCCAGAAATGTTTTCGGTGCCAAGCCCCACGACTGGGTATGTTACCATTCCTGGTGCCGATGCTATGACTGACATAACGCAGATGCCGGTCCGACTGGTCCCCCCGGTATGGCGGCACCAAGAGTAGACAACAACGGCGATAATGATGCCGCCCCCGAGAACCAGCCCTCCCAGTTTCTCCTTTTCCGAGGACTTGAAAGCTCAGTGACCGAAGAGCTTCTAGCCAAGGGAGTGGGTAAGCTCTACCGACCTAGCAACTCGGAAGGCGGACAAGGGGGCCAAAAGAAAGGGGCAAAAGTAGCGTCAACCACCGGCGACTCTAATCTTGGAGCTCGTGACGGCTCACTACGGCGCGTATTACTGGTTCGGGACCGCAGAAGCAACGAGAGCTGGCGATACGGCTTTGCAGAATTTGCTACGATACAGGTATTCTATTCCCTCTACGACTGACATACAAAGCTGATAGAATTAGGACGCCCAAGCAGCTGTTTCACGGCTCAACTCGTTTGAAAAGTTCACCATTTCGTCGAGGCCAGTGATGGTCAGCTATATCCATGCGGGTGTTTTTGTGCCCGTCATGAATCCCAGCGCAAGTACAGAGAGGTTCACCTTTAGCCCCCTGAATAATCCAGCGATGAAGCTTATGTACTGGGATGAGGATGCCTATGTGACTGAGCTCACAGTCTCATCTGAAACGGATACCCAGCAAGCGCCACAGAATGAGAGGGCGGCTGGGCAATTAGATTCCAAATCCAAAGAGACCGCCGAAAAAGGGAAGAAGCGCAAGGCTGACACTACTTCTGCAGCCTCAGGAGCTAAGAAGGTGGCTATGCCATCCCATCTCCAGTTCTGGAGTAATCGGCATGCGGAGCTGCATGGTCTCCAAAAGAAGGAAGCCGACGGTGGAGGCCCTGGAGACCAGACGCCGCCTGCAGATACAGTAGCTCCACCCCGCCAATCATTCGCTGATCCAAACCGAAAATGCTGCTATCTCTGTATGCGGCAATTTAAGTCGATGGCGGATGTCAACCGACACGAACGTCTCAGCCAGTTACACCGGGGCAATCTGCAAAAGGAAGACCTCGTCACAATAGGCATGAACAAGCTCATCAAGCACGGCATCATCCCACCCCCACCGGAATACAGGGACCGCGCACGCGAGCGTCGGCAGGCATTTGGCCGCGGCAGGGCAACAGCGAACAAAGCCGGCCCAATAGTTGCACGAGAACCCTCTCCACCACCAGAAACTACATCAAAGGGCGCCTCCTTGCTTAGCAAGATGGGCTGGTCCGCAGGCGCTGGCCTCGGCGCAAAAGGCACAGGCATGACGGCGCCTATCACGACAGAAGTATACGCACAGGGCGTCGGATTAGGAGCGCGGGGCAGCAAGCTTGGCGAAGCGAGCGAAGAGGCCGGTCGAAACACACGCAACAGGTACGACGAGTTCCTCGAAAAGACAAGAGAAACCGCCCGACAAAGATACGAACAGATGGACAGAGACAAAGATAGGAGTGTATGATAGCCAACCCAACGCCACACATCATAATATAATGTACAAGTAAACCCTCTCCGTCTATGTGACAAGCGCTTTCCTTATGAGGAGCTCCCTCCCTTTGATGGCTCCTTCCCATTAAGATCCACCAGCTTCCCATCCTCAACTCTCTTCCCCAAATACCGCCCGACAAAGTCCTCAACCTGCTTCTCCATCTCCTTGTCCGACTCACTCAACTCACCTCCCTCCCCACCGGTAACTCCACTCGCCATCCTCGTTTTAACATACCTCCTCATATCCTCCACCCCATTTATATCCATCGCCCACAGAACAGCGCCGCTAGTCATCATTGCAAATGATAACACATTGATGGTCGCTAGATTCAGCGCTTCAAATGCCTCCGCCCCGCCATTGACTTTCGGTTGATGGTATATCGAAGAGGTATACCATGGTGGTGTTGAGGCCTTGACGCGGCGGAGGAACGCGCGGCGCGTGGAGAGGACAGAGAGGGCGAAGAAGAGGGCGCCGCCGAGAGCGAGTTTCGTGTTTGTTTGCGGGGTCCAAAGTTTCGGGACCTTGTCGTTGTTGGAGTCTTGAGCTTTGGGGGTTGTGGGTGGGGAGGGTGCGGGTACGTTGGGTTCTGTTGGTTTTGGGGGTGTCGGAGTGCGTGTTTGTGTTGGTTCATGATCGGGTGGTTTAGGTGTTGAGCGGAAGAAGGAGAAAACCATTGTCCCTTTTGTAGGAAGACTTTTTTCAAGCTTCTGTCTCACTTGAGTGTTGCGGATTTGGGGGTTCGGGGTGAGCAAATCCGGTGGATGTACGGAGGAGCGCGGTGACTAATCGTAAGCTGGAGGATATCTGTGGGCAGATCAATCTCTGGGACAGATCAATGGTTCTTAATGAGACTGTACAGTTGAATTGAAGATGTGACTTGATCTATGGACAGCGCGCTGAGAAGTGGACGAAGCCGAAGTTTGCTCCACACGAAGATTGAAGTCACGTGGCTGATATCCGGAGATAAGCAACCCTCAACCGGAGTTATGCCCTTGGGAGAGATCGAACTGTATATTATTGTAGTTATGTCTAAATTAGAATTATTTAATAAAATCATTACTCATAGCTAGGAACACACCAGCCCGGATGTATATATCTGCAGAACCCGCTGCACCTGACCCTTCACCCAGTTTATTTGATCTTCCGGCAAAAATTCCACCGAGAGGAGGCTCTCCAGTGAAGGGAGGACGAACCATCCCCCGAGCATCGGTGCCGTTTGCCGATGCGCCGCAAGCGAACCCATCCCTGTGAGTGGATACTCAATTTTGCTGGCGTTGATTAAGACGGACTTGGTCTGGCTGCCAAGGAAGAAAGGCACGGTGGCACAGGTGTCCGTTGCGAGGGTGTGAATCAACGTCGTGGTCGATTCGATATCCTCCATGCGGCCCGGGAGAAGGCAAAGGGTGTGGAGGATGATTCTCTGCACAGCTAGCCTTGAGGTGCGGTACCTATTCCAGGTCTCTGCTATGAAGAAGTCCCTATAGCAGTCACACCGACCCTGATATATCCCTGCCTCCAGGACAGATTGTGGGATGAAGGACGCGGGAATGGGATCCCAGTGCTGGGGTAGAGACTGAGTCCAAGCGATAAGCTGGCTGTCGATTTGGCGAGCGTCGGAAAGAATTTCTTCAACCTCGTTTAGATCTGGAGCACCAAGACCGGCGGAACACTGCACCCAGCGCTGTCGGAGTCTCACCACCGCAGTGGCGGTCATGGTTAGCCGCGAAGATGCGAGTTGCGGGATTGGAAGCGATAATGGCCAGATGTCAGTAGTCGGAAGGAGTGGCGAGGCACCTTCCACAGCAACATTTATCTATACGGTTAGGCCTCGCGTAGATGGAGAAGATATGGGCGCTTACAATCTCCGTTTGGACTGCATTTGTCAGTGTACTTGAGAGACATGAGTCTCGATTTAGAGGCCGGTATTTGTTTATCAGAGCAATTGCGCCACGTAAATGTGCCTTATCTGAAAGTCTATTCTCCTTTATAGCATCGAATTCCTGCGGAAAAGGGTCAGACTGCAGCCTCTCTGCGTTGGCAAGTATACTTACCTCGTAAATATAGAGGAGTAGCATCGCCATGAGCACCTCGTCAAAAGATTTCTCAACATCCCCCTGTAAAGCTTCGCGGGTCAAGGCAAGAGTATTCACAAAACACTGCCGCGCAGACCGGAGCAGATGCTCCTGGCGTGTCCAGGATGCCACAGAAAAGTAGGCTACAGCCAACGCACCCATGCGCACAGGAGACGCAACGGGAGCAGCCGCGTAAAGCCGAGGGAGGAGCTCCATTGACCCCGTTCGGACAAGAGGGTCTCTCGGGGCATAGACGTAAGAGCTGAAAAATAATCCGGTCACGGTGTCTTCCATCGGCAGATAGAGACCACCAGGGATCTGTGGAGGGACGAGGGAAGTTGGAGTTTCCGGGCGTAGTGGCAAGGATGGAATGGAGGAGAGTTCCGGAGATGTTGTGCTATTCTGCACGCTTTCCTTCATATCTACATCGTCGTCCTTTGCGGAAGATGCCACCGATCGGCCTGGATTTTCAGCTATCCAAGTGAGTGTTCTCTGGGGTCGTATCCTGACGTCCAGGGGATGTGGATACCCAGGGCATTCCCGGCTTGAGCGGATACAGGCATTGCAGTGAGGGCGCGTTTCATCACACTAGCCAGCTGAATTAGTTCTATCGGGGCGAACACTCGGATTCCAGTGTTTCCTACTTTAATGCGTCTCGAACGGCATGTCTGGCAACCAGTGCTGGGCTTCCCAGTGTAGACCATGCTGGCTGCAACACCCAGGAAGGCTCTCAGGAGAATTACCAGGGTAGCAGTTCATGAGCAGATAATTCCATAGTTGGAGCACCCCATCGGATGGAAGAGCTGACAGAACGACTTGTAATTCTCCGATTGGGAGCAGCCTAAAGACGTCATGTGACGGCACGTGGAATGACACAACGTGACCACCACAGCCCTAAGAAGGAGCAGGAGGCGGATGCAAAGAAAGTCCTTTTGTATATCAGAGCAATGTCATGCTATGCTAGAGTAGCAGATTCAAGCAGCTCTAAACGCCGTTAACAGAAAGAATTTATGGGACGGGACAATATCAGCCCGGCTTCATTGCCATATCACATTATCATTATGCTCATCCGTGTAATATCATAATTCATGTCGTGGAGGGAAGTGCGGTTACTTCATCATGCCAGTCGTAATGAGCATGTCAGCCCGGCCAGGCCGACTATACCGATCAATTCCCAGATGCTCCCTTCCGTCGCGTCCCACGTAAATGCCAAAACCATATTTGGGGTACTCCTGATCACCTGGGGGAGTCATGACCAGTCGTGTGACGAGGTCCGTTTTGCTCCGTGGTTCACGCAGCAGCTTATCTGAAAGCAAAGGGCTCTGGTAGAGGAAGCTTATCTGATCAGCTAGAGTGCTGATGCCGTGGGGCAGATAGCGGTAGCGACCAGGCCAGATCGCGAGAAACGAGATCATGTATACAGCGCAGAATCCTACAATGGCGTAAAAAGCGGGCATTAGGGGTGTAATCCTTATATCGTTCTCCCCATATCTGAGCGCAATGAAAACACCACCCGCCAGGATGGGAATGGCCCCGGAGACGACGCTAATGAAGGATATCCAGGCAACTTTGAAATGTTTGTTGAGGAATGCCGCGATAGTCACCTGGAACGGGAGGAGGGCCGGATATGCCAACAGTAGGGTTTGCTCTGCAGAGGCACCGTTGGGTGAAGATAGCGTGGTGTACGGCTGAAGCGCACGAAAATAAAAATCGATATGCTGCCACGCAAGAAAGAGAGCGTTCCCAATCAACGCCGGGACGAAGCTGTACAGAAAGTTTGAAGAAGAGAAAGCACTCGCCGATGGTCGAGTAGGTAAATGCGGGGAAAATCCGTCCTCGACAGCATTATGAACAAAGCTGACGACAACAAATGCAATAAAAAGCCCACAGATAATCACCGTCCAGGCGATTATATAGGGCTTCCGCAAAAACCATGGGGCCCATCGGTATCGAACAGATGGCGAATAGAGATCTTGCGAATCGCCTTTTCCTGCGGCCCTGTGCTTCTCGGCGTCAAATGACACTTTTAACAGCTGTTCGCGACGATTCTTCGCCACCAAATGCAGGGATGGGTTTCCAACCGTGCTGCCAACCTCTCCAATTCCGTAAAAGATCTCCGGATCCCGCCCTTGGGATAACTGCCAATATCCTAGTCGAAGCACCCTTGGCTTCAACGTTTTGCCAACATCGGGGGCCGTTTCTGTATCTTCAAAATCAGGCAGCATATTCGACCGCTGGATAACGGGGATCAGATCACCCAGGCAAACGGGATCCCACATTAGGCCTGACCACGTCCGGAGGAATCGAAGCATCAGTAGAACCAAGCCTAAAGCGAGTAGGCCGTAGACCGCCACCAATGCCCAACCAACAGCCTCCACAGCAGCCCAGCGCCAGCCTTCTTCATTATCTGTAACATACCATTTTACTTGGTAGAGGCAGCTCAACAGGGGAACTGTGCTGAGGTTGGAAAGCCAAATCGAGAATAGCGAAAACCCCACCAATATCTCGCCATGGATAATATGTGACAGATCTGGTAGAAGAAAATTCCTCGGCACAATTGGTAGCCTCTGTAAGGTCTCTCCAAATGGCCGTTCGGACCCCATTATCGCAAAAGGCATTACGCGGTAGACCGCCGCTTGGACGACGAATGCCAAAATCGAGATCATGGCCCCCAGAAGCTGTGGGAGAAATTGTACCACAAAGTATCGTGCGCCGCTTCGTCCGACGTACCTCCAGATACCATGGTGGTTCTGAGACCAGACATTGCTGAAAGAAATACCTGCCATCATAAGCAGCACACAAATTATGATCGCGCCCAGCGCCCACGGTCGAAGTACAGTCGGCACGAAGTCAAGCGGTGGGTAGATCAGGCTCCCTCTCGGCGGATCATTGACAGCAACAAATGCTTCAGGGTCCACGGAGTTCTGAGGACTCCTTTCCGGCGGTAATTGCTGCCGGGTTGGAGGTGTCACAGTTCGGACAAACTGGCCCAAGCTATCATCCCATAGCAGACGCCCAGTCTGGGTCGAGTCACTCCCGCTTTCGCCAGATCTCCTTGAATGTGCATCCTCCCCTTCGCGTGTGAGTTGGCTGATAGCAAAGCGAATGTATGGCGAGTCATCCACCCCCGGTGTCGGTTCTCGCCCCGCATAGCTGTCCCTTACGGGCCCTGAGCGCGCCCCGTCAAAGCCTGAGCTTATATGTGTGCCCCTATTTCCGGTAGACTGGGTTGTGCTGTCGATGTGCGTCACGAAAGTATCACGTTGCTCTGCTGGTATATCGTGGTTCTGCTCCGACCTCGGAACAGCTGCGGGCGGGGCTAAAAGCGTTCGAGAAACGGTGGGAGACGAATTTCTCGATATGGGGTGAGAATTTGGAGTTGCATACCGCACAACGGCAGCTCTACTGCCACCACTCGTAGACCTTGTGGCAGAGGTACGGCTCGAGAGTGAATAGTAGTCGTCCGAAGCAGCAGCGGACTGTTGCGACTCTGTCCGCATTAACTGTGGCCTGCTTGCTGCAAATTGTTAGACACCCATAGAACTCCCACTACACTCTAAGGCAAACAAAGAGATACCAGTTACTTACAGCTGACCGCCCCCAAGCTCACATTCCCAGCTGGGAACATGACGGCGCGGTGGGGTTGCCCAGGGAATGTATGCAGTCACTTGCAGGGCGGGAGATACATTCCCAAGGTTCAGAGTATGGCCGTGATGGAGAAGAGCCAAAGAAACAACAGCTCAATTGCCGATAGCTTGAGCTCTGGGATATGGGAACAAATCTATCGTGGATCTCTCGAGCGAGGTGGTTTGGCTCGGCTTTTGGCTGCGTTTGCCAGCCCCCTCGGAACCCAGCCACCCTCCAAGGAGCCCGACATGGAATCAAGGCGAATAGACCTCGAGAACCGAAAGCCACCAAGATTTAACATGGTAACTTATGATTGGAGATTAAATCGAAATGGAATGACGTGGCTAGGTGGTGAAAGCTTCTGCGTGGGAGTTGTTCCCCGAGCGTTGAGTTGGCAGAGCAGGCGTTGATCGGAGAAGGGACTACAGCCCAACCCCACACGACGGCGCTCTTTGGAGACGCTGAAGAAAGACTTTATAATAATAATCGAGCAATCGAACCTGCACTGCTTGAATATATGAACTACCGGACTACCTTCGCACTATATACTGTCGTTGCAATCTACAGGCGCTGCAGCCGAGCAGAGGGCCGTCCACCAAGATCGGTGTGTCCACCGCTTGATGGAAGATCCTACGAATTGTAGAGATACGCCGCAACAACACCTCCCCAGCCACCAGCATTTTCGTTCTCCGTTGCGATCGCCCGGTTGCTGTCGAGCACCATGTTGATCGTGCTCTTGGTATTCGTGCCGTAGAGATAGATCGCAGAAGAGTCCAGGATTTGAATCGCGTTCTTCTGGCATTTTCCGCTCGTGGTGTTGCAGTTCTGGTTGTTGTTAAAGAACACCCAGTTACAACCTCCGTAAAGGAAGAGATTCGAGGACGCATGGATCCGCTCGAACAGTGCCATCCGACACAGAGAATCCTCTGCGGTACATTGCGAGAAGTCTGGATCGTTAGGGGCAGGGCTATCCTGCCACGGTGAAGGAGCCAGAGCATTGCCGGGCCCTTGCCAGTACGGAGTTTCGCTCTGTTGCATCGTGGAGAAGACGTGATGCGCAGAGTCAAAGTTATACTGATAGAGTGTATGATGTTCAAACCCCGTCCCAACCAGCCAGGTGCCAGCAGTAGCTTCCACGAGGAGGCCCCGGCCAGTAGAAACAGTCTGCCCGTTAGCGCCGTCGAGATCGTGGTCCGCTGTCCATCCCCACATGTTCTCGATGTACGCAGAGGACGTACTAGTGAGATGGAGAGCGGCCCAGGCGGCTTTGCATTGACCAGGATCACTCGTACACTGGCTCTCAACTTTGCTTCCCACTGCGCCGCCGATGCGGATGTGAGTATTCCAGAATCCGACGTCTCCAGGTGCCGCGCCAGCAATATTCACTTCGACCTGGCCAGACATTTTGTTAACCTCCTCCGGGGACAGCGGGGGTGATCGAGGGACAAACTAACAATTTTACATCCAGGGAGAATATCTCCAACGGTGAAGGTCATGTCGCTAACTTGCGCCACGCCAACATCTCCAGGGTATCCAAACTTGACCATGGGGCGAACTGCAGCTGGATCTTGAAACTTGCTACCAACACCACTAATAACTGAAGCGTACGGATCGCCAACAATCCGTCTCCCGGCTGGAACGAAGATGGTATCCGTCACCATGTATGTGCCAGCGGGGAAATATATCAGCTCGCAGCTAGCGCTTTCTGCTAGTATCTCGTTGAGATTGTGCGTGTCATCAGTTGCTCCGTCCCCGTAGACCGGTCTGCCCTGGACATTCTTGATATTCAACACCCGATCCACCGAATATTCCTGGAATGTTGGGGGTGGTTTAGTGAAGTATTTTCCCCCAGACAGGAGAGTTGGAGAACGCGGTGTTGTCACCATTCGACCGTTGACTCCCTGCATTATCTCGTTTCCAGCCGTGTACTGGGATGGCCATCAGCAAGGACGCTTACCATACTCAGAGCAATAATGGCCTACTAGATCTCCTCGTACCCAGGTGTTTGGGATACTCCCGCTGTGCACCACTTTCCCTCCAAGGCTCACTGTAGCCCCTGTATTCTGAATGTTCTCCAATACGATTGAGTTTCCCGCGCCATCAGGATTGCTTGACACCACGAAATTCGCAAGACCCGAGCCGCTAGAATCAAGTACCACCAAGGATCCGGATGTACCAGTCGCGTCAATGCCGGTGTGGCCATTGTTGAATTGACATCCCAAAAAAATGATATTTGTGCCTCCAGCAACCACTCCAGTCTTCGTCCCGGTAAAGACAATGTTCTTAAAAACCCACTGCTGTCCACTGAGTTTCATTCCAACATTCCCTCCCGTAAATCGCAAGTCATTCTATTCATGACTCAGCGTTATAAAATTCAGCGGTGTAGCAGCCTGGTCTTACCACTATGATATTACTGTTATAGTCGTATTGCGTAGTCAAGCCGACGTGGGCGGTTGGACTCTGGGGCATATTGAACCCAACATTCGACAACTGGGTAGCTTGGCTGACGGTCCAGTCAAGAAGAGTGATAGCCAAAGATGCATTTAGTCCGGTCGAGTCGAGAACGATATTCTTAACTCCGATGTTGAAGTTGATCGTTCCGCCAAAGTTGGGATCTTTTGCGTACACTATATGGTCCCCCGAGAAGCCGGGTTCCGCTTTCAACACAGGCGGGTTGGTCGGGTCCCCAACCAGGACGGTTCCTACGTAAAGCTGCAATGCAGCTTTAAGTAGATATGTGCCCCCAGGCAAGTACACTATTGCCGGCTGGCCAGTCGTTCCCATTGCGCGAGCGTCTCGCGCCGGACCTCCTGAAGGGCCGTCTGTGTAGCTCCATTGTCAGCGCGTTAGTACACACGGAAAAATTAGGTCGTCTTACCTCTGATCGCGCTCTGGATAGCTGACGATGCGTCGTTCTGCCCAGTATTGTCGGCACCATAGTCGACCACCACGTTACGAACGACTTTGTACTTGTCTTTATACCCCGGGACCAAGAAAGACGATTCTCCGTTATGCTCTATTTCCTCATACCAGTACTTGGTAGAGCCTGGTGTATCTGCGCATGTTACAGACGGCCGGTTCGGTTGGTGGGTTATATTGTTGAGTGTGTGCCATGGCTGTGCTGCGTAATTCTGGATTGTAAACGGGATACCCCTACTCGGCTTAGCCGTCAGTTCGTGATAATTTCGGGGCAAAGCCAGTCAGTAAGTACTCACGACGGACGAGGAGTATACCTCGGTGTCGGTATATCGTTCAATCCAGGCACAAATTTGGGTCTCCCTTTACCCAGAGCAGCTGCCCAGTTATGGAAGCAAAGTAGCAGCGCCAATATCCGGAGAAAAGGAGAAGGAGATGCCATTATTACGGTACAGGAGAAATGGCCTAGGCAAGATCAATCATAAGGACCACACAGAGCAAGCAAGTCAGCGCGTCCCTGTCCGACAGCTCCAGAGAGGATAAAATACCGGGACGGAAGATGGAGGAGAGATCATGAAGGCTTTTATCTCTCCTACATTATTTACAAGGTCTGGACGGGTCCACAAGATTCTTGCATACCTGAACTGGGTCTAGCATGACAGCCTCAGTCAAAATCACCCATCGCGACGAACCCATGACGGGGAATCCAGATTCAAACGAAGCCGCCTTCTGAGTGGAAAATCAACTGGAGAAGTGAGCATCCCGTGAAAACGGTACGGCTCGTACGTCGACGTCCATACCTCTCAAGCACAAGTTCAGTAACTCGTACCTCAGTAGCAAACTCGAATACCGACTTGGGGACCATTTGTGACGAGGCATTGATTGCAGTAAAGAACATCGAGCGAGATAGCAGGATAAGAGAGCCCATCGAGATCAAGAAGTTCGTACAATAAAGATAACGGCAGGACTTGAATGAGTATATTCCAGGATTGTATTCCAAGGAGAAGAGGTGGTGCGAGCATGGGTTGGGGATATCCAGCATTCCAAGGGAAGTCAAAAACGAAGTACCGCATTCCCCATTCCCCCCAAGCCTCTCCTCAAGCCCAGGTTTCTTCATCTCCACTGTCCAACTATTCTCCATTTCTTGTTTCCCTTTCCTGGCACTTTTGCCCACGTCACATTCATTGATCGTTCATCAAGAGTCGATTTTCTCCCCACTCGGTTTGCGTGTTTTCACCCTACCTCTGGGATCAGTACCTCCGCGGTCAGGAACAATTGAAAAGGGCATCGAACTTGCGAATATTACCAGCGCCCCCGATACCGAACCCAACATAGCGCTCCCTCGAGACGGTAGATTGTGACGCAGTCTCCTTTGGCGACAGCTGGTCGTCTTCTCGCGCGTCGCGTGGTAGTAATTGGTCGCGCTGATCACTGTTGAGGCTGATTTTGGATTTCATCCAAGGTGATTTCCAGAAAGGGGCCATTCTGAGGTGCTTCCTGCAGACCCTTCTTGATGTTGTTTGAGATGTGATATGCTGTTTGCAGAAGATGCAGTTGCAGCTTTTTCACACCATCAGGGTCCGGTGAATGGCAAGCACCATCGCGGCCTTTATGAAGAACCCTCAAAGGAGAATGAAGGTGTGAGAAAAGCAAAAATGCAACTGGAAGCGGAACTATCGCCTTGGAACTGTTTCCTTACGCAACTCCATTGATAATGCGAATGACACCGCACTAGTGTCAGCGCAGCATGGGCTTGGGCATTCTCTTCGCGAAGAACGACTAAATATGTCCAGGACACGAGAAGTCGGAATTGGGTATCGCATGTGGGCGGCCTCTTCAGCATGTATCTCTGGATTCATTTTGCCAGTCCCCAGGTGAAGAGAGATGAAGAAAACCTCGCAAGACAGTTCAAGCATGTCGAATGATCGACGCCGCCAGGAGAATCATCGACTGGGATCCACGGGGTGGCTTGGCACACGGTCGAGAAGAGTGAGGCGACTCACAGAGCGACCAGTGAATGCCATGAGAACGCAACTTTTCTCTTGCGCCGGGATGGGGTCATTGAAAGGCCACCATGCGAAGCCTTCAGACAGCTTTCCAGAACAACAATGGAAGGAGATTCGTGTAAGCTGATCCAGAGTGGTTGGCGGTCAAGCAAAATGAGTGAGAAATAATCTTCATCCACAGAACAAAAGCTTGACAGCCTAGGAGATCGATGGAGCCACAGTCACCGATTGTCTTGACGCTGGTACTCTATATCGAACCTTCGCCCAGATCTGTCTATTAAATCTAAAACTGGAGATCTTTATGTTGAGGTTGATCGAGCCGATCCTCCTTTCCAACTGTCTCTTCCGCTCCTGCAATATCGGCAAAACAGATCCCCTCGCTTTGCAGCATTGAGTCCGTATGAGCCGCTAAACCGTGGGCGTTCTCCAGCGCAGCACAAACCTCCCCTCGACATCCAGGTTGCAGAGTCCACTTCGAGGAGGTCGCGACTCCAGAATCAGTCACGTTCCGTCCCACAGCTTGCTGGGCGCCAGATCAGATATTCCGGAGAGTGGAGCGGTCTCGACGCATGGGCACCAGCGTGGATAAATTGAAATTGGAGGCCCAGGACGACCTTGGTGCCCCACCGTTTTCAAACGCGTCGCAGGGACCCTGAACCAAGGCTCACAATTAATTGTTCGGCAACAAAACACAAGCGAGCAAACGGAGACAAACTGTCTTGAGGGTCTCGAATCTCTCGATTGTCTGGAAGAAGGTCCGTCGCGGAGAAGTGATGACGGCCGTTCCATGATGAGAGAGCGGATCTTACCCGAGTCTGTCTTGCGCTCAAACGTCTCTGTAACGACCCAATAAGACCCCAGCCCACCATGAGACGAAGAAAAGTGAAGACAATTGTGAGACTGTTATCTTCAGAAAAGTCAACGACTGAATGATGGATGCAGCCACACAACACCGCCCCGCTGCCGCTGCTCGGCTCCACGTTCCATGGTCGTCCGCAACGAGACTGAATCCCATTGATGGAGACAGGCTTTGCTGGTGGAACTCGCATGCATGGAGTCTTATGGTGGGTAGCAAATCACGATGCGGCCTTTCAGTGGTGGACTTGTGCTCATCTGGTCGAACTCAGCCACCATGGAAGAAAACAAGTGAGGACTCAAGGGCCTTGGAGATGGCGAGACTGAAAAGCGATGAGAGCTGTAGACCGTAGGAACTTGAAGTCGAAGCTGTGCAAGCGGAGAAGGGAAGCAGAGGGAAAGTGTAGAGTCTTCTGGGGCAGTGATTGATTAAGTCATCAGGAATCTCCCGCCTGGGCAGGCCTCCTGCTGCTCCAGGCCTGGATCTCCATCTCCAGCTTCATCCTTCAATTCAATCAAGGAAGCCGCCCGTCATGGGTATTATTCCCTCTTCTGTCATTTACCATCCTCACTAGTCAGATACTACTACCTTAGTACTCCAGTATTATTCTTTCTTTCTTTGCGACTCCTTTTCTTCTCTGCTCTTGTCTGGACAACACAACTTCGTTTCCGCCGCCTCCCCACTCACAACGCTGCGACCCTCCCCTCAACGGTCGCTCTGTCGCCTCCAGCGCCTCTCGTCATCTGCTCGGATCCTGAGGGGGAAAGAGCCGCAGCACGCCAATGCCACGCTCAATGCTGTAACTCAAGAGGCCGTCCTTCTGCTCCAATCTTCCCACCTGCGGGTGCCGCTATCGTCAGGGGGATCAATCCGACGTTCCTTCTCTTCCTCTTCTGTCTCGCAGCAAGTGGCCGTGGGCTGCCTCACGCTCCGTCTTCACCATGCTACTTAAGCCCGCGACGCCGTTAACTCTCCTTCTTCTGGTCGCCTTTGTGCTGCTTCTTCTCTCCGTGCTGTCTACTCCTATAGTCAAGAACATCCCATTGGCGACTTTCGACAATGTCGAGTACGGCGTCCTCGGCTACTGCAAGGCCGGCAAATGCACCGCGATTCATGTTGGCTATACAACTGGTTTGTGGCGCGAATGGACCATTTATTGAACCTTGGTTGCTAATAGTATCGCAGAGGACATTAAGAACACGGGAAGTAGCGATAGCGACTTCAACCTCCCGTCCGACGCACGGAAATCTCTCTCATCCATCCTTATCGTCCACCCGATCGCCGCTTTCCTAACCCTGATATGTCTTTGCCTCGCCGCAGCAGCTCACTTCCACGCCCCGTCGCATTCACCCCGGTACCTCCTCGGCCTGTTGATCCTACTGCTCCCGACGCTTCTCGTCTCTCTCCTCGCGTTTTTGGTTGATATATTGCTATTCGTGCCACATCTATCGTGGGGTGGATGGATTGTGCTCGCCGCGACCATCATCCTGGTTACTTGCGGAGTCGTCACCTGTGCAATGCGCCGAACATTAGTTAGTCGCAAGGCTCGAAAGCGACGCATTGCGGAGAACGCCGAAATGAGTGGGGAGAATTACTACAATCGTCAGAATGTCACCGCGGCCGGAATGAATGAGCCTAAACCCATAGCACCCGAGGCGAAGGAGGCTTTCGTCACTGCGTCCCAAAGCTCAGACTCTGCACCTACATTCGCTACCTTTCGCACCACCACCCGGGAAAGCGACGATGACCGCACGCCTTTGAACAAGCAAAGTGACCTCTCCGGTCCGGACAGCACTTATCCAGCGCGCATTCCCGGGGATCCCGTGCCGTATAACGCCCCGCGAGATGAGTTCGGAACCCCTCTACCGTACAGTGCCGGTTCCAGAATGCGTACCCCGGGTCTCCCGGACTCTAGACTGCGCGATCAATATTCGGACCAGCGAAGAGCGCCCCGCCCTCCTGGCTTCGCGCCACGCGGACGGGGCGGTTATCCGCCTCGTAGAGGCTATGGCCGCGGCGGTCCATACGGAGGAGTTCCAGTTGGGCCTAATGCCCGTGGGCCCCCTCCTGGTCGAGGTGGTCCTCTGGGTCCAGCGCGTGGAGGTCCACCAGGATTGATGGCACGTGGGGGATACCGGCCACCTCCGGCGGCAGCTGGGTATGGCCCTGGGTCACGGCATATGGGCGAAGACGAATACGGCTATCGCGGGCCCTCGCCTCGTCAACAATCTCCTGGCCCCGTCGGGATGGCCGTGTCAGCTGAACCAGGACCCGTTGGTCAAGCAATTGAGATGATGCCACAACAGAGGCGAGAGTCCGAACCGCAGGAGAGCATGCCTGATCCCCGCCAACCGCATCTTCTCTCGAACGAAGGGCAGCCTGAACCTGTCAGCCCGTCGAGTCTTTACAGCCGGTCTCCGTAAGACCCAACATTCCAAATTTCCCTGCTCCGCAGCCTGCTAATTTCCATTTCTTCTTTCTAGTACATATGTTCCTCCCCGCGCAAACTGGGCGCAACAAGGATACCAATCGAGCGAGCCAAACTTAACATATCAACGGGATCAGTCGGGCCAACCGTACCATATCCGTTCACATTCCGGTAGCCTGTACTACGAGGATGAGGACCCGACGTATACGAGTCGAAATGAGTCGGCAGTTAATAACCCGCAGGTACCTTCTGCCTTGACACCAGGCACTTCTGGTGAGCAAAAACTGAAGGAAAACGGGGTGGAACGTCCGAGCTCACCTGCTGCTAGCGAAGTAAGCCACTTCACGTCAATCTCTGAGCGGCCCATCAACCCGAAATGGCGCCCCCCACCTATGCCAGCGCAAGCCGCCCAGCAGAAGCGCGACGTCCTACTTGAGAACAATCCTGACTTTGACCTTCGAGCTGGCGTGGGACGCGGCGGGCGCATGCCACCACTCTCTCGTCCGAATGTTTTGCGATACCCAGTTCCTTGAATACTTCGTCTTTGATGTTTTCAATCTCTCTGCTTTGTGATATGGAGTCGGCGTCTGGCGTTATCGAATAGTAACAGACTATCAGCTGCTCGTTCCCAGCCACTGGTACGTCCAGGTAACATCACACTTCACCCCACCCTAGTCCGTGATGTGGAAGATACGGATGCAAGTGCCATTCAACGAGCGATCCTCCGGCTCCCTGGCGGATCCCGGCGGAGTGTACAGAGCTAGGGCGTGAGCGGTTTGTACATAAGTAGATATCAATATGGCTAGATCTAATTCAGGCCTTTTGGAGTCACACCATTAGTCTTACAGAGTTGTGACTACCCCATGTTATCTTCTTGGTAACAGGTTAAAGACGACACAAAGCTTGCTTGCTTGCTTGTTTCTGCTGGCATCCCTTCATAAGTCATGAATCCGAGCTAAGGTACATGACAATAAAATACAACGATCCCCCATCGGCAAGGCCCAAAGCAAAAACACGCTCAAACTCCACCAATCATTAAACCTGGTCATAAACTAGGAAAAAATAGAAATAAAAAAAATATAGCCAACTCCTAAAACATCTTGAACCGTGTCGGAAGAAAATCCTTAGAGTCATCTTCCTGCTCGCCGAACGACTGCGGGAACGCAGCGATGGCAGCGACAATCGCGATAGCGATGAAGATCAGAGAGACCATGGACCAGAGAAGGCCCCAGCAGCGAGAGGAGCCACCGTATCGCTGGGCGAAGACGCTCGCGTCGGAGGAGTTGACTTTTCGGAGGATGAGGTCGTCACACTTGGCAGGGCATCAATTAGCTGGGTAACTGCAGGAATAAAGAGTAGGCGGAACTCACAATGTCCCAAACACTATATAGCGAAGACATGACGCCTATAAACAACTGCACTGTCTATCAGTATTGCTATTTCTTCCGGGAATGGCCACGGTAAATAACGTAGGCCAGGGAAGACTCACAACGACCCATCGCAGCGCCTCTCCATGCGCAATAAACCAACAAGCAACCAGCAACCCCACCGCCAGTAGCACCGTAACGATCGTCAGCCAATCCCTGCGTGCCCACCAGAGCGTCAAAAGAAAGCAAATGCCCAGAACGATACTAGCCACTTTGCTCGCGATGATGTTGAACCCGGCGAAGACAAGTAGCGCCCCGATAATTGATGAACCCAGGTACCCCGCTGGAAGGGTTATAGCGCTGATTCCGCCCTGCATGTGCGTGACGCCGCCTTCGTGCGGGTCGAGCGAGATGGACTTTACGCGGCCACCGGTGCAGCAGGCTGTTATCGCGTGGCCAAACTCATGGAAGGCAATTACAAGCATCTTTTTTTTTCCCCGTTAGTTGCAAGCCGAACGTCCTCGAGTTGGCCAGCTTACCTTGAATGGCCATAAAGAGTATCGGAGATAGGGGAGGTTCCACAGGACAGCGATCACGACGACATAGACGGCCATAATACCCAGGGTAACGGCCTGGGTGTGGTTGACGGTGAGGTCGCGCTTGTACAGATGAGACTGGGCGGTCTCGACGGCGCGTTCGCCGAAAAATTCATGGTGCGGCGCCATGATAGTATTTCTATATGTTTTGCTTGAGTATCGTGTCGAAGGGGGATGTCTGAAGGCATTTGAAGAAGCCTTGATTGGATTTATCGCCGATAAATTGGCGCCTGGTCCGAGTCTCGCTCGACGCGTTCGCTTGTAGATTCTTTACTAAAATAGGTTAGCGCGTGGCTGCCCACAACGTCTCCTGTGCTATTTCTGGGAAAGTGTGTGTGGCTGGGGTGGGGTGACGACAGGGCTGACGCTCATGAATTGCTTTGTACACATCTCATCTCCAGGATGAATGGCATTTATTGGCCCTTGTGTCTTCTCTCGACGAAATCAGATAGCATATTCGGGCCTTCTCCATCTCCCTCAAATGACTCCCCAAACGCCGGAATGCCAGCTTCGATCCCGCCGTCCAAACCCAGCCGTTTCCACTGCTGAATGAGCTTCTTCTGCCGACGAACGGCGAGCGGCCCACTTCTCTCCAGCAGTCGAACCCACTCGTCGACCGCATGGTCGAGACGGTCTGCCTCGACGACCTTCTCAATGAGACCCCACTGCAGAGCTTCCACAGAAGATATATTGTCCCCAAGCATGAGCAATCGACGCGTCCGTCCCCACCGGATTAAGCCGACTCGAAAATCACAGCTAGCTGCAACTTCGAGTCCTGCTCCCAATGTGTATCCGTTGATGCGCCCAATCACGGGCACGGGGCAGTCCCGAATGCTTTTACAGGCCTTATGGACCCTCGTAATGAATTCGCGGGCCGCGGCCGACGAGTTCAACGCCGCCATTTCGGTGATGTCTGCGCCTCCAATAAAAGATTTGTGTCCCTGGCCGGTCAGGATTACGGTGAGGAGGTCAGGATGCTTCCGGGGGATGTTGTTCATTTCCCGAGCCAGGAGATTGAGGAGATTCGAGTTGAGACTGTTGAGTTTGGATGGCCGGGAGACCGTCACTGTCACGACAGGGCGTGCTCCGCTTGTTGAGCGGACGACTTTTGTGAGAATATCTGCGGCGGCCATCTTAGCTTGCATATTCTATTTGACTCTGAAGAGAGGTTAGAATGTAATATGCCGATGTCGCTCTCTATGGTGACTTCTTTTTGATTTAGAGGTTGGGAGCTTACCCCGCTCAGCTTGCTCCCAACCGAGGTGAGAATGCAATCAATCTCCAATATCCGCCCTAGCAGCTCAACGGTATACCACCATTTTGCGTTGGTAGAAACACAAGGGGCACCTCTCCTATGTGAGACCATGGCGATACTATAACATTGGGAAAGAAGTAACCAGCGTCAGTGTGCGAAAGAATAAGATCTCAGCCTCGCTGGCATATCATGTCTTGCGCTCGATGAGCGTTTCCGCTATGCAAGCTGCTGCCTCGCAAGATCATATTGAGAATGGATGTCTTGGGGTATGAGATATTTCCGGTCTCTTCAGCCTGAGCCGGATCTCTTTGCGCCCAGACCCGCGGGTCGGAGTCTGTTCGACCAAGACATATCTATTGCTTCATTAGGGGAAAGAAGCGCTTGGCCCGCGGTCCTATCCACTACACGGGTACTGGATCACCCCGGAGAGGGGGGTGCACGGCTGTTTTCAACCCCAAGATTGTAGGATCGAATTTCGTCAGAGATCTGGAGGCTTTTCGAAAGATATCGTTCAATTTGAAACGCTTCCCCCCTTCGAGGCGTTGGCCGCCAACGAAGGGCCCGCCATACCACGCGTCACTGGTGCAGGTGGCTGGGTAGGAGGACCCTGGGGCTGGAAGTCCTCGAGGGTTGCAGGTGCTGGGAAGAACATGCAATATTCTAATTATACGATTGGTTGGGACTGATACCCTCCTATCAGGGTGTTTTCAACAATATCCTTCGTCTATCAATCTCTTATCCACCTGACAAGCAACACTGAGAATTAGGGTTTGCAGAGCGAAAATGCCACCCCGCGCCGATACGGATCTGAATCGACTCTGAGTCCGCCGCCCCGCCGCGGAGACTAAGTGGGCTCACACCCAAAGGGTGAATGCATTCCCAAAGATAAGCCCAGCAATGATGACGCACTGACATGGAACAGGACAAGAGATGCGTGAAGTATGACTTCAGGAGGGAACAAATCCACTGGGCAATGGAGAATCGGGGAGCAAAACTATATCCCAGGTCGGGAAGTTTCGGCACAAGGGATAATGAGGCGGCCAAAACGCACCAACAAGGTGGGGGGAAACAAAGGCGCCCTCGGAAGGATGCGAAGGCCTCTGAATCTCTTCAAGGATCGACACGGCCGTCCACCTGGTTCCTCCCAAACGGGGGACAGAACAGTCTCGCCAAGCTTGTTCTCGCCCAATAGTGGGTCTTTGAGTATAAGGACATGCGAAGTCTCACACAACGATCTCGCCCTCAATCGCGGCGTCAACACTTTCCCGTCGCCGGATACCGGATGACGGAGTCAGACGTGCAGATGTGATGGCTCTCCTCCGTCTGTGATAGCGAGATGGAACGCGATCCCTCCGAAATACGCATACTCGACCGGAATCATTCGAGCTTGGCGTAGTTTGAGCTGCTCGCCGGGAGTCAAAGCCTCGCTTGGCGTCGAGATGTTGTCGGTAGACGCCAATCGCACGAACCCTTCGTCACAGGTTTCAAGAGCTGTGCTAGTCAATTAAAGATCTCCCCGGCATTGAGGACTTTGGAGGAGATAATGGCATGACGAAGCAAGTACCAGCCATCCATGAGTGTCCGTTCGACGACCCCTGAATCCCGCCTGCTGGAATCTGCACTTGTCCCCGGTTCCGCATGGTCACTTTTGCACCCAAGAGATTGCCAAGTCGCGTTTCCCTGACCAGCACGGGTCAGCTCGTCAGCGCCAGAATCAGGCGCAGGCCCGGTTGACCAACCGGACGGGGCACATGGTTGCTGAGGCTGTGTCCTGCAATGGCTGTGGAGCGTGGACGATGCGGACAAGGCCCAAAACAGGGAACCATGGCAAAGGAAACATCGGCCCATCGGTCAGCCAAGCACTCGGGAAGCCACTGGCCTTGTCTCGCAAGTGGACAGCTTAAATTGAGGTTCGTGCTCGTCAAGCGACTAGTGGATGCGCCAGTCCTTTGACCGTCTCGAGCGGGCGATCATCTTGGCGACTTCTCCCAGCGGAGGCCAGAAGAGGCGGTGCAGAACCACGCAGGAGATGTCGAAGAAAAAAGAAATTATAACTGAAGAGAAGACGGCGGGCTCTGCTGTCATTGGGATAGACCTGCGAAGTGCAGAAGACAAGAAAAGGAGGTGAGGTGTGTGTCTGTATCATTTGTTTCACCAGGACACCCTTGAGTAACCTTTCAGCCCATCCGCTGTCTCTCTCCTTCCTCTCCTCTCCTCCCCCAACCCGCGAATCTCGCTCGTTCTTGTCTCTCTGGTTCTAACGGAATCATTCGTCGGCTATCTTCACTCTGACAATTTCGTCATCCTCGCCAAGCGCTCCACCGTCATGATACAGCCTCGAACATCATGTTTCCAAACAGCGAGAACGAAGCTGCCTGCAACATCTCTTCCTTCTTTCGACCTCTCTCGCTCTTGGCGGTCCCCACCGATCGACTGTAAGATAACGAGTAATTTGCATGGCAAATGACTGTTCTCGTTTCCCTCTATCAGCATTCGGTGCTGGACTTTGTCCTCAGCGCCGTCACAGTGTTCGTCACTCACGAACGGAAAATGAGCCAGACCGCGACGCCCAAGAGGAATGTGCCAAGGTCCATGCCAAGTCATCCCATTTTGAGATACGGGAATCGAGATGCGCGCAGGAGCCTCGAAAGGGGTCAGCCGGTTAGCGACCAAGGTTATCCAGTCCCTCTTCACTGTTCAGCCAGATGCGTGAACGCATGGCCTTGCAATCTCGACTCACATGGCCACTTTGAAACACAACGGTGTAACTTGACCACGCGGGTCCGTACGGGTACGTCCGGCTATACTCCAGATGCCTGACAGATCGGCAAGGACAGGCCTGGGTTTCTGGTCTCAGATCAGAGTTGGGCTTACGAGTTTAGGAATCTATTCTTGGCCTTGTCGCTATTGATTCTTCAGCCGGACCTTCGACAGACCCAGACCCATATGGAGGGGCGGATTAACCCGAACTCAGCCATATGGAGGAAGGGTGGCCATATATTGACTGCCAATTGCGCCCAGCCGCCCCAAGTCTCTCCGGAATCTGTCATATACTTCGGATCAGGCCAGTTAGATCCACAGGCCTTTGGGGCTCTTCCGGGCAGAGAATCTTGAATCGACTCTGGCATACCTAATTCATCAGTTTTAGAGTTCATTCTTGCCGTTGGCCATATTTTCTCTTCTTTCCTTTCCGCCACCAATATCATGGAAAATCCACCGAGGTCCCAAGCGGAGATAGGGCCCATCACAACGGCACCGGGTTCGAGCAACAATCACCTCACATACTGGGATACCGCCCCGGGCCCCCAAGGACCGCAATATGAGTCCAAGGATCCCGCTGGGATCTGGTCCGTAGGCGGAAGTACAACAGTCTCGCTCGCTGGGAACCCACCTCTCTCCAATGAAGAATTGACAACTTGGCAATCGAGCTTCTCCAGGCATATGGAATGCAACATAAGCACCCAATACACCGATATCTTTCTTGTCATGTGCGGCTTCGTTAGTGGGCTCATCGACGGATTGTCTTTCAATGCATGGGGAAGTTTCGCCAGTATGCAAACAGGTAAGCATTCCCTTCGCATCTTTGATACCCTCCCGAGCCCCTGTAGTCTCTAATGCTGCTCTAGGAAACACTGTTTTCATAGCGCTGGGCGCGTCCGGACAACCTGCATACCCTGCCTACCTCTGGGCCAAATCCCTGATCGCTCTCACAGTTTTCATCGTGGGGAACATCGTATTCATCCGCGTAGGCCGAGCGCTCGGTACCCGCCGTCGTTCGACCTTGATACTCTCCTTTGGGGTACAGACAGCCGCCATCTTCATAGCGGCCCTCTTGGTCCAGTTGGGTGTTGTTGAACCCAGGCCGGAAGACCCTCGCGCTCCAATTGAATGGATGCAAGTTCTACCGATCTCCCTGTTGGCTTTCCAAGCTGCGGGACAAATTGTTGCATCACGGGTCCTGGAATTTGACGAGCTCCCAACAGTCGTGCTCACTACTCTCCTCTGTGATCTACTGGTTGATCCGAACCTCGGGGCCGCATTACGAGCAAACCCTAGGCGTAACCGTCGGATAGGAGGATTCCTTGCGCTTTTCCTCGGAGCCATGACAGCGGGTGGAATTTCGAAGGTGACGGAAATGGCCGCGAGTCTCTGGTTTGCCATGGGCATCAAGTTCGTTATCACTGCCAGTTGGTTTGTATGGAAAGGAGAGCGCAGCCGGAAGGTAGAACGGACCGGGTCTGTATGAGATTGTGCTTCATTTGCACTCTGCATCCTTTCACTTCGCTGCATATGTTCTACAAACTCCTTTCACCTTTTCTATCTTATATCCTCATAGATTCAGGTATACGGGATTCTGGCACCCATGGGAGGGGTCCTTGTTTACGACTGTATGATCAAACCAAACGATAGAGTGACTTCTAGCAAGCGCGCATCATTGAATAGACACCCCAAAAGTTCATTGTTCTCATTCCGTCAGCTGCTCGTTTCTCAGTGCTCTACCCCTGCATTCTTACAGCATCACCGTTTGTGTGTCATCGATAAACACAGTATCCGACAGGCAATTCCGACAAATTCTCACTCTAAGCACAGAGTTGGCCCGTCAGGCTGAGCAGACTACGTCGCCACGACTTCTCCTGCTGGCCTTAATCTCACGTCACTTAGCCAGACGAAGCCCCCGGCCCCTTCTCACTTTTTCTATATGCGAAAATCCGTCTCCTACGCAAGAATGCGATGCGACGCTTATCTTTAATAAGCACCCGCCACTCTATCTATCCTGAAGCTTGCCCCGACGCGTGTGCTTCCCTACGACTCAAGCAGTGTCCCCATCGCGCAATGGCTAGCTCTTATTCAGCACGGATATGTTGCCTGTAAGTTAGCTTACGGTTTACCAGTCCCTGTTCGAGAGACGGAGTGGCAAAATCCGTCTTCCAATGGACAAATGGAGCTCCTTGGAGCCGAAGCATAGAGCTGGGATCCGGCGCTTCGGTGATCAACATCACTGATCGCCATATGAGCAGGTGAGAGTGCCGAGAAAATGTGAGATGTACTGAAAACGCAATCCTCAGAGATAAGAGACGAGGGGTAGTTGAAGTTACGAGAATGTTTCGACACGATTGGGGAATTCATGCTCTCAATCTATACGCTGATCCGAGGGGCGGGACGCCACCTTCGAACAACAAGGAGATAAATACATGTGCTAGAGAAGGTAAATCGGTATCGAGATCTAGCTGCGCCGTGTGTGACTGAAGAAGGAACGGAAGTAAAAAGCATCATGCGTTTTGGACAAAGTCGAGGCGCTGCCCGATAGTGATACATTATTAAACAGTTGTAGTCGTGTCTATCCCGATATCAACACCCAGAGAAGGAAAAAAATCTATGGAGAGCCAGTTAGTACCTGGCAAAGTATTAACGAACGTAGGAAAGATACGCACCATTAGAACTCCAAACATCTTGGCGATTAGCCAACGATTCCCTGACACCCGTGTCCAGTACTTCATTAATTCCCGCTGCGCTCCTTGGACGTTGTCCACAACATCTTCCGTGTTGGCGTCTATCCGCTGAATCATCTCAGACTGTTCGCTGACCATCTGTGCCAGCTGACCGAAGATGCCCCCTAACTCATTAATCGTCCTTTCGATCGCGTCAATCGCTTCGCCACGTGCTTGGATGTACGAGTTACTCGAATCCGCCTCCTCCATGAGCAACAATTGCTGATCTGAATGGACCGATGGCGCACCCAGAGGAGATGGATTCGACGGTTCGAGAGTCAACAAGTCCGCCGAGCCCCTTGGCTGTGGAGTTCTTCGTCCGGACGGATACAAGGGAGAATCTGACCGTTGGGGATCTAGGGAAGCTTGAGATTTTGATGAGACCGAGGAAACGAAGTTTTCAGTTCGCGAACGCGACGCCTGGATGTTCTTCGTGCGGACCTCGAGGACCTCCTTAAAATTAGCGCCCACGTCCGCCAATTTCCCTTGCAGCATAACCACAACCTAGCCAACGTTAGTCCGTCCTGTTCTATATCCGCGTCGCACTTCACATACATTGTCATTATGCTCCCCCTCCTGATCAGCCTTTGTTCGGTTAGACTTTGGATGTTGCGAAAGTGTGAGTGCTTGGAGCGAAGCAATTTGCTGGTTTAGTGATGCAAGATCCTGCTTGATGACATATGTCAACTCGGAGATCTCGACTGGTCGGTCGTCGAAGAGGGTCTTCCGTTTAGCCACTAGCCACATGTTAGATCCCGTACCCGAGTTCATTGTCTTATACCAGTACTCACGCTCTGCTAGCCTCCTGAGCTTCCCCGTCGTCGCAGTAATCCCCCGTCCAATCTCCGCCGCTCGTCGAGCGAACTCTGATCTTCTCTTGCCACCATCAACACTAGCATCCGCAGAGCCATTAGCCTGCCGTCGCTGGGAGTCCGATAATAAAGCCTGCCGCTGGGTTCCGACTTTCGAAGATGCTACACGTTTCTGAGCTTGTCCGAGGATGGCGTGAAACTCGCCCGTGCGATCCTGAATCGAAGGGCCGGCCATATCGCAGGTCGCAGGAGCCGTATGCAACAGCAGAAGATTAAGGCCCACAATTTGAAGAGTCGGTCCGCAATCGTCGAGCGCTGTCAGAGTGCGATGGGGATGCGTACGGGAAAAGGGTTGACCTAATTGATAAGGAGACAACAACAGGAGACGTGTCTGTGGGTTGGGAAATCGGCGTCCTCTGGATGGCGCAAACGAAGGAAGAGAAACTTAGAGAGAAGGAAGACCTAGGAAGCAAGCACCAGGTCCATAGTAATGACTTGAACAAGGCTACAAACACTAGTGAGACGAGGCCGTTGAATTCAAGTTGTCCCAAACCGCCGCAGGCGTCCTCAATGAGACATGGCGATCACGGGACATCAGATCTGCCCAGGAGAGCCAGCAGCAGAGCAGAGCAGTCTGCGCCACGTGAATACACAGCCACATCGTGCACCACCACCCTGTGGCGGTCGCCCCAGGCGCCCAGGCAGTGCCCAGTGTCCGTGACAATCATCGCTTTCCGCTTCAGGAGAAGGCAGCAGACCAGCTGATTGAGCTTCTCCTCTGTCGGAACCACATCCACACATTGTCGTCTTCTCTCTCCTCAAGGTCCATGCTCCTATGCCGGGTTGCCCTCATTCCAGCCTTGTTCCCGCCGTCGTCGCCTCCGAAACCTGCCCTCTTCTTGTTCTCCACCTTTGATGATTTGAGGCCAGGACTTCGAGCGTGGTGTTGGGCATACCTATCACAAGTCCACGGGTCTACGCTGATTTGACACACTAATGTGTATGAACTCTTGAGACAGCACCAAGTCACAACCATGTCTGGCCCATCCCAGCGCCCGTAAGTTACGGCGTCTATACCATGCTGCATGCCCCTAATTGATTTCCTTCCACTTCTAGGTCGTTCAACTCATCGGATCCCAGCAGTCCACGGTCCCCCCAGCCGCGGGGAAATATCCCTGTATCGTTTAGAACGAATGTGAATCGCGCGAAGACGCGGCGATGGGTCGAAGCGAAGAAGTACTCATACGATGGCGACGATTGGGGGGAAGATGAGTATGGAGAATATGAATACGACGACGATCATCTTACACCACAGGCTCAATCGGCTGGCGCGAACCATAGCACTCCGGATATCCCAAGCACCCTCACCAAAGGCACCCCGCATCTTCCCCTATCCAGCCAGGACCAGTCTCATTCGGTGAAGAGAGCTCAGACGATACCAACGGAAAGTCCAGCTACCCCCAGCAACCCGCCAGCCTCGATCATTCGCCCAGCGGACATCTATAGGCGGATGCGCGAGGAGCAGAAGGCTCATCAATCAGTCTTGGTGCAGCCGTCCACAGACCAGCGCACGCCAGCTACAAGTACTTCTGTAGCTTCCCCGCCTACCAATAATACACCTACTGAGACTCCGGAGAGCAGCGCGCCCCTTCCCGTGCAACATTCAGGCTCTGCTTTTGAAGGAAAAGCCGGGGAGCTCAATGATTCGGCCGCCACTCCGATAACTGCTAACGAGCCTCCAGCTATCTCGTTGCCTGATGTGAAGCGCTTGTCCGCTTTCAATCCCATTTTGCCTGCATCTGAATTGAATCCCCAGGGCATTCAAGACCCAGAAAACCAACCACATCAGCTCCAACACAATCCCTCTCTCGGTTTCCGTTCAGCAGTCAATCAAGCCTTCGATGTTCCTGAGACACCCAGTACTGTGACTGACAGTATAGCCCGCTCGAATAGCGATAGCACCACGGCTATAAGCCCCATTATCTCCCGTCGCGATGCCACCGATGATAAAACTCCAACAATCGAAGAAGATCCCAATGAGAATGTCAATGAGGGCGCAGACACCCCAACTGAAGCGAATGCTGTCTTCAAGCCTGGACACCGTCGCGACTTAAGTCTGCCCAGCCCCGGAAACAGTCCTTCGCGAAGGCCGATGATTACAGAGACCAATATCAGCGCGTCATCTGATTTGGCTCAAATTTCCACTGGCACACCCTCAGAATCCCCTCAGGAAGCCCCACCATCAACTCAACAGCACTCTGCTACCACCGATTCCATCCAACACCGACACGAAATGTCCAAGCGAGATTTACCGGCCCCTCTCAATGTTCAGACGAATGTGGCGTCCGGCCCCACCGTAACGGCTGAGCACGTCCCTGTCATCATCCCGTCGATAAGCGCGGAAAATTCCCCGGAAGATACGGAGAATGACCGATTGCGGAAAGAGATTATTCGCTCTTTGAGCCGAGAGAACACCCCTTCCGACCAGCAGGATCACGACACTCCTCCTCAAACGGGAAAACAGGACAATCTTACCCCCAGAGAAATTCAAAGCTCCTGGAATGAGCCGCATGGCGGCGATCCCTCTGTATCCCAATTATCTGGTGCTGCACCCAACGCACTCCAAACAGCGTCTGAGGCTCCCCCGGCCGTGCCTGCTGCTTTGTCACCAGCCCAAGATTCTCAGCCGGCACTGCAAAGGCGTTTTTCATGGGAAGAACCTTCAGATGACGACAACCCCACCACGGTAGCACAAGCGCAGCCTCAGCCACCATTGACCCCTGGACAAGACACTCTTTCTCCAGAGAGTATTCATCCGGTTCCTGCAACTGCGCCAACCAGTCAGACGTCGGAGGCAGGGGATCACATAGGTGGCAAGGACCAGCCCGGACTCTCAGAGCCTAAACTTACCGTCGTACCGCCACCAGTGGAAGACGGTGTTAACATTCCCTCGAGTAGCCAAGCCCCCGGGTCTGCTCATTCCCAAACCACAGAGATACCCGCACGCACTGAGGATGAGCAGTCTTTCAGTCGCGACCAGCAGTCTCCAGAGCTACCAGCACAAGCCCCGTCCGCGTCCTTCGAATCAGGTTTGCTTGGGTTCAAGGACATTCTCAATATGCAGTCATCAGAGGAACGTGTCAAGGCTTTTGACCGGACCCGAATTCAGTTTGCAGCCATTGATACTGGGCTGAGCAACTGGGTTCAGGTGACGGTCCAATCCCATCCCGAGCATTCCGATGTCGTTGAGCGCAACTCCAAACCTCTCTCTGACGAATTCAAGAACAGTGTGCCGCGCGCGAAGTTCCCGAAACTATCATCATTAGGAACTCTCGCATCATCGCTTCAAGACGGATCCCACTCATCGTCGGGTCATACTCGACGGCCCTCGGTTCCTCTTGGTTCTACGAAACAACACCAGGTAGGGAAAGACTTTCTACACACTGCTGGAGTCTTGGGTGGCCAAGCTGGCAAGGCGGCTAAGGGCCTGTTCTCCAAAGGACGGAGTAAATGGAAGGGTAGTGGGGGAAACGAAAAGGTAGAGCCTTGATTTCGTTTTCAGGTCTCTTTTGCTGCATTCTGCCATTTTTACTCCTTTCACCTGCTCCCACCGGCACTCTCGTTCCTTTGGCATCGAATTGTTTCATTGAATAGTATGGATGCTTGCGGTCGTAAATATTCAAATTCCTCTCCATCCTCCATTGTTTTTTTTCCACTTTTTGTGTTTTCTATTTCATTGATACCAAGGCATGTAATTGAGAATATCTTGAGGTGCATTTCAGAATGTGACACGAACTGATGTTTGCTAATGCTGTGTTTTCATCCGTTCATTCCTCTTCCATCAGTCACTTGTTCTTTCCTGCTCATTTCCGACCTACCCTCTCCTCTTCTGGATTTTGTCGCCTCTAATAATCCCGGTGATGATGATGTAGGGGTTCCAATCGAGTCGTGGATATCACAGGCCCGTGCGGCTATCAGACATTCAGCCTGACACTGAATCTAGCGTTGATCTAGAAGATCCCGAGGACATGCATGATACCCCTTCGAGTAGACCACGGACGACAAACCAAGAAGGTGAATTCGTTGCGGCAAGGGGTGGGGATGAAGACCTTGTCCGACGTTCAACACCCACCACCAGTGGGCAATTCACGACACAAACTGGTGGTCAGCAGCGCCCACCACACGCCAGCGATCCCTGTCTGATTGAGAGACAAGGGGAGCCGCATCAGGCCGACCGTTCTCGTTCGTCCAGTAAGAATTGGAACGCTGACAGCCAGAAATTCCAGGATGTGGAGCAATCCAGCGCTAAGCCACGCGATGAGTATCGTCCAGCGAGTGCACAAAGCGACGAGAACCAGGACGACAAGATTATTGATTCAACCTCTTCTCTTGAAAGAGAGCCAAGGCGCCAGTTTCGTACTCAAATCCATCACGACATTCCAGATCGAGAGAACTTCCAGGGTCAGCAAACAGGTCTGCGCCAGTTGCCATCCGTTTCGTCGCTGGGCGCACAGGAGGAAGCCGACCCCATTCTAGACCCGCCACCACCCCTCGCTCAGAAGCTTGGTGAGTCCCTCAGCTTTTCGCTTCTCTTGAAATTGGAGCCTATTTCACAGTGGTGGCTGATTTTTTCCGTCAGCCCAGGATCCAAGTTCGTCTCAGGTTTCACTTCCATCCGACGTGGGCGACTCCCTGCCGCGTTATCTTGGCGGGAGAAATTGGCCCCGTGGTGGGAGCAATCACCTTCAAAGCCCTTTGGCGCAGCGTGAGGCTATTCAAAGTCAACCTGAACGTCCCCCGGTCCGCCACAACGGTCGTCCATCTTCCACCCCAAGGCTTCTGTCACCTCTTTCTCCCCAGCATGACTTGTCCCGCCGACCAGAACAAAGCTCCTCGCCGCGGGACCGCGCATCTCACAGAATCTCTTCCTCGCCCATGGAAAAGCTGAAGAACGTCGGTCGGTTTCGCCGCATCTCAATGGGTTCGAATCCGCCTGATTTCAAGACCGGGCAGTCCCCGAAAACGCCCTTTGATAGACTGGCTGTTAGTTTCCCGCCGCTTCAATTTCTCCAGTGGAATTAATTCTGAATCTTGTTCTAGGGTTTTTTGGGCCGCCAGCACAGAAAATCTGGCCCACCAGAGCAAGTTCCACCTTCCCCAGATAACAGGAGCTCAAGACCGCACCTCGTTCCAGCCCCCCCCCAACCAGATTCCAGGGTTGCCAGCCCTTCCATCTCTTCATTCGATAATCACGAACGCCCTGTATCTCTCCCAAACGGTCGCAACACCTTCAACGGCCAGCAGCCGCCGCCCGAAGGTTACTTTGCTCACGAAACGCCGGAATCCTTCTCCGCCGCTCAGCCTCACCCACACCTCCGCGGCACTGCGAGTGCAGAGCGCATGAGATTAAGTGACCCGACACCCCTTGATCCCGCCCGTCTCTCACCTCACCATTCCCCGCCATATCCTTCACCGCCTACTCCACGACGCCAACCGCATGTTTCGTCGCCGCGGTTCAGTTCTCCCATGCCTTCCCCAAGCCCTCGCACGCCGCCGTCTCGTGGCCGTTCCGAAGAACGTACATACGCCGAAGAGCTCCATCTCCGCTCACGTAGCCCCAAAGCGTTTGCGCCCCGCCCCGAGGAGCGGAACCTTCCTAAACACGATCCAACAGATCCCGCGTTCAGGCTAGGCGCCTTCAGATCATCGAACCCGCGCACCAGCCGCGTCGGTGACCAAGAGCTGCCCTGGAAAATCACGATTCCAGGCGATTCTGATGAGACCACGTTGGACCCATCGGCATCCTGGCGCCAGGAGACAGAGGGGGTCCTCAACGGCACCCGCCTGCCTACCTACCAAGAAGATGCACAGGAGCATGGCCAACACCAATATCCCCAGGATGAAAAACGGAGCCCCCCTCCTCCCAATCCTCGCGCTTCCCTAACCGATGCGCCCCCGCCGCCGCCACCACACCCCACCCGCCCCGAACACCCGCATCGTCCCCCAGCCCGAGCAATGAATTCGTTCGACACGCCGGTCGAACTCCCTGTCCGAGCAGACGACGATTCCAGCGAAGAGATCATGATGTCTAGTACCGCATATCCTGGCCAGGAATGGCGTCCCGCTGGGTATTCTGGATGGGGGGATCAGTGAAACCCAAAAGGTAGATTTGAGCCCATTTTACGACCCCGGAACCCATTGCATGCGCTATAATTCGATATGATACCCTATTACGTTCGTGGATTTTTGTGGGAAGTTACTTATCCTTACTTTTTGCGAGTAGCAACGCGCGTATAGCTGTCTTTTTCATTTACCAAGCCAAATTAACTCGATTTATATCCCATATCAGGTGGTTTGAAAATTCAGATTGTCACCACAAATAATAAAGTTTGCCCATCCCCTCATTGGGTTTCTCTCGTTCATATCTAATTTTCATGAATAATGTACAGGGTCTATAGAAGAGATGGAAGGCTACATGTGAGTTGGATCACCCCTCGAAAACACTATGGTTTAATTCCACTCCCATATCCTTTGCCACCGACTGCATCTGCGCCTCGAGATCATCCTCCATGCCACCTCCAAGGTGCAGAAACTGCCGCACCTTGGTAAAATAGAAGAACAGGTCACTTGAAAAGAGGACCACACGGAAGAGCAAGTGGTGACCGAAGTTCCGGACCTTCTCGCTGAAGGGGAGATCAGGAGACTCCACGAGTGCACGCGATGCCCACATACCCGTTATCTTCACGCGGTTGACAGGTGAGCCAAGGAACTGGTTATTCCCCTGAACAATTCGCAGATTGCGGCCGATGAAGATAAGCTGGCGGGGCCATTTTGTTTCGTCCCCCAGAATCTCGCGGATGGCTTTCCGGCTGGCCTGTTGCATATCATAGTGGCGCCGGGCACGCTCGGATTTGCTAAGTTTCTCAATATGCTGCTGAGTGGAGAGGTTGCCGCCGCGGTACGGTTTCATAAGGGTTGCAGAGGCAAATAAGTCGGCATTGTTGACACCCCATGTTTTGACAATGTCGCCAAGCGTGTCGTTATCGAAGGTTAGGAGGGCTTTCCAAAACTTTGCGTACTGGTGTCGGAATTCGGGCTCCATGTGAATGTAAAGACCGTGATCGATGAGGACGAGCTCCGAGTGGCCAGAAGGCTTTCGGCGGATGAAGATGTTACCTGGATGCGGATCGCAATGTACCAATCCCCAAAGGAACATCTGCGCGGAGAATAATTCTACCATGGTTGTCATGACCTCCTTTAGCGATAGGCCTAAGCCGCCGCGACCATTCTTCCCGCGCCAGTAGTCTCGCTCCGGCTTGATCCTGTATTGCGCTGCTGGTGACTTCTTTGGTTGCAGGTAGTCCAGCGGAGTTCCACCGCAGCCTGGGCTGCCTTGCCGCCAGCCTCCTCGCCATGGGCGAGTAATGGACTCTTTGTCCCAGAGTCTCACCCCCTCCACCCACTCAGCCGTCATAACCCGTTTGGAGCTGAGTTCTCGATATATCTTTGGAATATATACGCGGTCGCGTAGGCGAGACTCTCCCGCGACAAATTTAGCCATTTGTTCAGAGTTATCTGCTTCATTTTCGAAGTCGGTCTCCAGGAACAGGCGCTCGCTAACGTAGGGGACAAGACCGTAAAAGGGGATATCGAAAACGCGGCTGTAGACCCAGGTCACGACCCTGACGAGTTTGTTAGCGTCTGGAGAGAGATTAAAGTAGCATACAGAGAGACATACTTGAAGGCCCAAAGATCCCATTTTATCTGCCGCGCAATCTCTCGTTTCTGAACCTTGATAGCAACCTCTCTGCCATCAGCCAAGCGTGCCCAATGAACCTGGGCGACACTGGCGCTTGCTCTAGCCGTGCGCTCCATGACTCCTTTTGTCGGGTCACCACCAAAGGAGACGCCGAAGACATCTTCCACAGATTTACCAAAGTCCTCCCGAATGACCTTCTCTACGTCTTTCCAATCATTTTGCGGGGCGTCATCGAACATGCGGGCGAACATCCTCTGGAACTCTGGTGGAAGTATAACTGACTGCATCGCGATCGCCTGGCCGATCTTCAGATAGAGCCCGCCATTTTGTCGCAGGAGACTCGACAACCGCTCAGCGTTTCGAGCATGGACATCTGCGATAGAGTCGGCAAGCGGAGGGTTAGGGCGGAAGTTCACTTTGTAATCCACGGCGACAAGTACGCCGAGGGCAAACGTCCGAGTGGTCCGAGTTATGGACGACGCGTAGAATTGGGTATCGAGAACATAGATGACGCCCGTAGTCAACGACAGATAGAAGAGGCGACGGAACCACTTGCGGGCTCGAGGGTAGGTCTTCGCGGGTGTGGGCTTCCCCAAGGAGCTCGGAGACGGAGGTACGAATGGTTGGAACTCGCTAGAGTGTACATATCGACGAAGCCGCCGAGCGGAGGGGAGAGAGGACGGTTGAGGGTGGACACGAGGACGTGGGGAGATGATGCTCCGGAGAGTGGAGCTTGGGCGCAGGGCCTGGCAAAGTGTAGCAGACGCCATCGGAGAGCAAAAGTCAAGGCGCGTGCGAGCGATGTTTCATTGTGCTATCGATCAATACTACGATAGAAGAACGACAAAGACGCGATGAGAGATGAGAGAAGAAGAGTCGAGAGAAGAGAGAAGTTCGGAGACCTGAGGCTGATTCCGGGATTCGGACATCCACGCCTTAACTCCCGTCATCAGCGCCAAAGAAAATAGTCAGCAGAGAGCTTCGACTGAGATGAATGATTCCATCCAGGCTGTCTCTAAGGAAATTTTACAGTGTTTCGTTAGTGTACTTCGTCATCATTGTCATAAACCCCCTCTAGAAGGTATACATCTCCCCCATCACCGGCTCCCACGTCAACTGCTTGCACACCTTGGCGTAATCCCTCATATTGTTCGGAATTATCTCCTCCCAGAGCTCGTTAGACTGCAGATACTCCAGTTGCTTGCGGCATACGGCTTCCGAGGCCATCGGGAGCAGGGCCGGTAAGTTCGCCACCGCACCCTTGACAAAGTTCTTCTTGAAGCAGTTCCCAAACGCAGCCAAGACGTGAGAATCGGCGCAGATATCGCGGCCCTGGAGTTTCGGCCCACACCTTTGCTTGATTATGTCCGCCACCTCATCACCGAGTTTCAGCATCGCTTCCTCCTGCTTCGGGGCATTTAGCTGCCGCATCACGCTGCGAACGGCGGGGACGAATGTGTTATTGCGCGTCCAGAGGTCCCAGTGAGGCACCGTCGGCTGGCATCCTCGATCGCAGACCTCGCGCTGAAACTTCTCAAAGAGGTCATTTGGTCGCGCGGTCAGTGCTGTGACGACTTTGATGCAGAGGGGGCTGAATTTAGCAGATGCGAGAGGGAGAGCGAGCAACAGCAGGGAGAGGAGGGCAACGATGCGCATCTCAGAGGGATAAAAGCGAGAATCGAGGCGGAGGGAGGCAATGCAAAGAGGCTCAAGACTTAGGAGAAGAGGGAAGGTGAAGAAAGAAAGAAAGAAAGGGAAGGAAACCCTGTGGAGGATCGACACTGACATTCCCCGCAGGCTTGAAGTCTGGATCAGGAGGAAGACGCCGAGGTCGATGAGGGTTCGAGAGCAGTCTTGAGGGAGATATTTGCAGATCGCAGGTCCAGATCTTTCACACTGGTCCATGACGAGGATTTCCTCCTTGCCCCAGGGCTTGCAGTCCTATCTGTTAGACTCCAAGGGAGTTAGAGACGGTTATATATCCCCCTCATGTCCTCAGCCCGCAAGACAAACCCACTTCGAAGAAGATGAAACAACCCTAGAAGATTACTTCTTGGCCTCTTGTAAAGTTTTACAAGGCTCAATAATGCACAACCTGTATCGGTTCTGATTATATGATGATGCATGCACTCCATACGCGTGAGTCCGGTCCCCATCTCACCTGTCCTCTCTTGAGGTTTTCCCCCCACCTTCCACCTTTCTTCCCGAATCTCTGCGCACCGAGAAAACCCAACAACAAATTCCCAAAATGGAGCGCCCGAATCTCGTTGAAATTGACTCGCTGGAGGCACAGATAATCATCGACAATGAGTTGGACCCCATGTCAACCATTGCCCCTGATACCGTCCGGGTCTCCGGCCTAATGGGCCACCTAGCCATGGGTTCACCTCATCACTTGAAGAACAGAGGAGATGCGGATCGAGAGCTTCAAATGGAGGACATCTGCTGCTCGGCTCATGGCTTGTCAATACTCCTGGTACGCATACTCAGATCGATGCCTGTGCTCATGGTCATCTTGCTCATCAGTGCAAGACTGCCACCAAGGGGGATAGGAAACATGCGATTCTTTTTGATGCAGGGCCGGAAGAGGACGCGTGGGAGAGGAACGTTCGACGGATGCGACCGGACCTCTCCTCCGTGGAGCTCGTTCAACTATCCCACTGGCATCGAGACCATTCAGGTCAGTTCCTTCCTTTGTGCACGTCAAGACTCTGATAGCTAACGGAAGCGAATACAGGCGGTCTTCTTCGGGCGATTCGAATGATTAACCAGGCTAAGAAAGCAAACGGCCTCTCCGAAGCTCTGGTAGCTGACTTGCACCCAAATCGGCCCGACTTTCGGGGTTTTGCTATCGGTGAGAATATAATCTCCCTCCAGGCAGATCCTTCATTCGAAGAAATCGAGGCAGCCGGCGCGGTTGTCCAGAAACACGATGATGCCCATACTGTTCTTGATGATTTTTTCCTTATTTCTGGAGAGATTCCCCGGCGCACGTCTTATGAAACAGGTCTGAAGAATGGGTTGCGGTTTGACAAGAGTGATAACGAATGGACTTCTGATGAAGCTATTGTTGATGAACGGTTTATCATGTGCAATGTCAAAGGTAAACTTGATATATCTTCCACCTATGATATAGATTTATGTGCCGATGACTAACTGTCCAAGACAAAGGAATTGTCATGCTGACTGGCTGTAGCCATGCAGGAGTAGTCAACTGTACACAGTATGCACTAGAGCTTGCTGGCCGAACTGTCCCTCTCCATGCAGTCGTCGGTGGATTCCATCTGGCCACTAGTGATACGATGCAAATGGAGAGTAGTATCAAAGGCCTTCTAAAAATGGACCCCGCAGTGCTGCTTCCGGGGCACTGTACTGGCTGGAGGGCGAAATTTACTATTGAGAAACAGAGACCGGGCATGCTTGTTCCGTGCTCTGTGGGCTATAGCATCACATTTTAAACAGCCATGAATCGTACCAGATCCGGATATCGACGGGTTGAACATGTTTCGTGGATTACCCGTAGGTCCACAGGCTTCGCATCGAGCACAAGCAACGACGAGACCGTTTGAAGTGAAACGAGCTCTAGCCGAGGAGTCTTGGTCGCCTTGCAGGGTTCTCCGCATGGCCATAAAACAGTTCTCAGGCTGTTTACCCAACCATTGATGAGGGCTGAGAATTTCCCTTCCACCTTGACTCAGGAGAAGCGACTCCGCTTTGCCTCATCCGTCACTCTTAAACGAGGGGAACCTCGAGTCGAAAGCAAGAGAACGGAGTTGCAAATTCAACCGAGAACATGGATATCAGGTTCTGGTCCCTGGTTCTTCTGGCTCCGGTCCTCGTACCGACCGGCCTTATTATATTCTTGATATTCGTTAGGCAAGCCAGGGTCTTTGTCTATAACGGTCGAGTATATCAGAAAGGCGGGGTACACGCGCCATCAATTCCCAACGATATAATCTCAGGTATCTGGACAGCCTTGCTTTAGATTGTACCCTGAATGTACCCGAGCTAAGGCATTGATAAAGCCACTCGCTTCTTCTTCTTTATGATCAAAGCGCAAAATGAGCACCGCCTCTACGAATTCTTCAACAAGAGCTTCGAGTATGGCACTCTGGCATCGCCGAATTGCGTGGAGAACAACCTATTTGGCGGGTTCAGGGTCTTCCAAACCCGCGAGCCGGAGCACTTCAAGGCCATGTTGACCGGAAACTTTGCGCAGTATGGCAAAGGCAAGCTCTTCCACGATCTATGGATGCCTTTTCTTGGGGGTGGTATCTTCACGACGGATGGCAAGGAGTGGCAGGGCGGCCGCAACTTGATCCGCCCTATGTTTATCAAAGATCGGATAAGTGATCTCGAGATATTCGAACGCAAAGTCCAGATAATGCTGAGCTTACACAGTCCCTCTGGCGAACCAACAAATGTCATAGACCTATTCTACCGGATGACCCTTGACGCGATCACTGAGTTTTTGCTTGGGAGGGACATCAGTAACCTGGAAAACCCACAAGCAGATTTCGCGGTGGCTTTCTCCGATGTTCAGCGCATCCAGACAATACTGACCATGATGGGGTACGTTTCCTTGAGTTGACATGATACTGGTGCTAACAAACTCAGCCCAGCCCAGCGTCTTTATCCGCGCCGCGAATACTACAGACGGCTCAAGGTCATCAATGACTTTGTCTGGCCGTTTGTTCATAACACTTTGAGCCTCCAGGCGCATGACTTAGAGAAGCATTCACGAAAGTCCTTCACGTTTCTTCATGCCCTTGCAAACTACACTCGCGACCCCAAGACTATTCGCGACCAAGTGGTCTCTGCCCTCCTAGCTGGCCGTGACACCACTGCTGCAACCCTGTCCTGGGCCTTCTACGAGCTTTCTCGCTACCCTGAGATCTATGCGCACCTTAGAGCTGAGGTTTGACAAGGTAGGGCCAACGAACGCCCCAAAATATGAGGACCTAAAGAACATGCCTCCGCCTCTACTCAGCTGTACCATACAATATTCGGTTTGCCCTGCGTGATACAACCCTACCTAGCGGGGGCGGTCCAAACGGTGACCTTCCTATTACAGTCCTGAAGGGAGACTCCGTCTCCTACTCGACATACGCCATGCAGCGCCGGCCAGATTTGCACCCTCCTGTCTCTGATACATTCGCAGACCCCAACGTGTTCTCCCCCGGGCGCTGGGGGCATTGGTCCCCAGGACCGTGGCGCTACATCCCCATTAATGGCGGCCCACGCATCTGCATCGGACAGAATTTTGCTCTTGCCGAGATGGGGTACACGATTGTGCGGATTGTGCAGCGCTATCAGCGGATCGAGTACGTTGGCGTTGGGGGAAGCAGTTCCATAAAGCTGAAATTGTTGGGACGCCTGGGATGGGTGTGAATTTGCGGATGTATGAAGCGAAGCAGTGAACTCTGCTTGCGTAGGGAGATAAGTCTTCGTCCGTGGGAGCAAAGCACCCCGTTATGCGTGACAAGAAGCTGGGTGAGCAGATTGGACCTTAAAAGCAAATATCTCCTACCAGTAGCTGCGAAGTATGAGAGATATCCTTGTTGGCCTGAACTGGGCTGAGTCTCCAGGCTTCGAGGGGCTTCTCCCAAATTTTGTTCATACAATGGGGCACATGTTCAACTCTGGCAAGATTGTACTGTAGGGTATAGGGTTTCAGGTCTCGAAACCTCGCTACAGTTACCTCGTCCACCGATCTCGATCGTCAATCCGACTGCATTCCATCATCCAACTCCCAATTTCCCCGCGATCGTCGTCGCTGCTCCTGAACAATTGCCAGGAGATCTCATCGTTCAAGATCCCCTGAATCATCCTATCATATCAACAGATTAGCACACACCTTTATGTAAATCACCCACGACGATGATAAGTTCGTCAGCAATACCACCTCAAACGGCCACGGGCAAACTCATACAGGACCACTTGCAGACGCACAACAAGTCCCATTTTCCCCTTTTGCACGCCAAGCCGATGATTTGGAAAGGGGAATGCCGACCCTGCGCCAGTGCTCACTAATGCCGTCGATCCCCCGGCCAAGTCACCCATCGGGGCTCCGTAACTTGTAAAGTCCATAGTTGACTTGTGGGCGCGCATGCGGAGTCTATTTTCGGGTATTGTTTAATGCTTCTGCCTCCGGAGGTGCACTATAGATTCATGATTCGGGGAGGGGCTGAGGGGTCTGTCTGTCTCTCCGGACTCAAGTCTCTCGATTCTCCAGGGGCTACGGTGAATGCGGGCTGTGCATCTTCATTTTTAGAATCCCGTAGGCATCAATATTGGCATGAGGATTGGTTTCGCGATTGCTACTCCGGACATTGCACGTCAGGGTGCTGGTGCCAAGAGGATAATTCCACAATGCGGACAAGAAAATAAACAAACAGCGTCAGGGTGCTGCTGGGATCTGTATGGAAGACCCCCTCTCAAGGAAGGGAGGAATGCACGGCAGGGGTTCTTGGCGAGAATTCGCCCTGAAGAAGATGTTGCAATATAATTTGACTTTGTGTCATCAAATGCCCAGTTGCCGAAAGGGGTGAACAGAATTAGCCATTGGATCGGACGGTATCCAGAGCAGGTCAGACCACAACACAGTTTAAAAAACAAGAGGGTGCGGTGTTTTTGCACGCCAAGAGGGAGTACCTGTGGGCTGTGACAATCATGTTACCGTGTCTTCTGGTGACGGAGGATCATTTTCTGACAGTTCAACCTGGAAGGCACCTGGATGCCAAGATCCGCCTTGCTCTCGCTCGTCCATCGCAATTGCTTGGCGCACCCGTGGACGCGAGTCCTACTTTCTTCTTTCAGGAATATTGAAGACGCTTATTTTCTCGCCCCCGAACTCTGCCCAGATTCTTGGCCTTCCCTGATCGATCGGAGCCCAAGATATGATCGACAACTTGTCCCGACTCAGAGAATGCCTAGCCAAGTTAACTCTGGGCTTGGAAGTTGGGGCTCACGCTGAAGGAAAGATCCAGGACCAGAGAGGTTTCAGGCTCAGGTTGAATCTGTGCTGGCGATTCGATGCTGCGTCGTCGTTCCCTTTGTCGACTGCGACCCACGACAGAACGACCAAGGCCAAGCCCGACCTGCATAACACGGCACACTCAGGAAATCACTCACGACGCAACGCTAGACCCTTCTTCACCCCTAAAGGGCTGTGATTCACGATTCCGAGACCTATACTCGTCTCATTCCTGCTTCGAGTCATCCCTCCTTCCCCATACCGCTGTCCGCTGTCGTCACCAATCTGAGAGCTGGCGAGGCAACGTCACGCGGGGCGCGGACGAAACTTCGCTCAAACCGTGCATGAAATATACTTCGGGAGCAAGGGAGATCTGCACAGCCTGCCCATCCTCTTGGCAATGGTACGGGTACACCTCGGGGAGTAGGACATCGCTCTCTGGATGGAGGCTTGGCCGGCCGTTGCCTATTACACCCGTCGTCTTCAAGTAGTACGGTCTGGGACGGTGGCCGGACACGAAAGACGTCCACGCCCCGCTGCCTTCGAAGAAGGTTAGATCAGAAGAAGTTTTCAGTACAATATCCTGCTGCGCCTGGTGATGCGTTGACTCTTCTGGGTGTCAATTTAACGCCTCCGGACCCGGAGTTTCCGGCCGGGTAAAGGTTAGATCGCGGAGGTTGGACTCCGTTCTCGTCTAGCATCCATGGAGGTGATCACTTGGCATTCATGCTCTGCGTAACACACTTGAAGGATGGGCGTGTGGCAAACGCGGCCTGGGGATTACGGTGCTACTCCCGTTGGAACTAAAGGCCTATCCAGGAAGCTTCGGACCTCGTAGAGGCTTTTCTTTGACATGACTACGACGTCACTGAGTTCAGGCAATCAGAAACATATTCTTGTCGAAATTGGGTGTCAAACGTGAATGCACTGTTCTCTCGAGTGTTCCAGTGCTTGACTAGACCTAATCTGGTATCGCGCATTAAACTGCATGAATTCCGCATGCGTTCCCTGGCCCCGGCCTCCATTTTGCTTCCAGAAAAGTCTTCCACCCAAAGGATCTCCGGCTTTGGATCGCAGAAAGTTCTTTGGCGAGGAGACTTCTTCTCAACCATGGATACTTACCCGCCATCAACGTTGCGACGTTGCCCCTGGAAGATTCGAAGGTCGACGGCGCAGAACCGTGCCGACTCCCGTTGTTCCCGAGTGGCCGACGATTTCGATGGCACCTGCTCCGGGAGACCCGAGAGTTTTCGAATTACGACCGAGCCTACCACACATCACTCCGGTTGAGGCTTTTTTTTTTTGTGTGTGTGCGATCTCACTTTTCGGGAAAAAACCGCGACTGACAGGTTGGGATTGAGCCACCAAGCCTCGGGAGGGTTCGTCGGATGGTGCGGCAATCGGCTGGGCATAATTATTATGATTCCTGCTCTCATCAATCTCGCTGTTCTGGGCCGCGGAGGAGGGAATAATGTCCGATCTGTCCGGGAGTTAAGTCTCCTTTGGGGAAGATAACGACGCAACTCTGAAGAAGTGAGGCGCTGCCGAAGTCGCGCACGGAGGAAGATCCTCATTGGTAGTCACTGTCAAGCTGGTCTCTAATTTTCCTCGCGGTGGTTATCCTCTTCAGTTTGTTTCGGTCGAGGGACGTGCAAGCACTTTCCCCAGTCTGCTCTCCGAACGCGACGTTCGTCGCGACCGCGCCGAAGCGAGTCCGAAAAGCGAGACTTGCGATCTCACCCGGATGAACAGAATGGCCTCCTTTCGCAGGGGTTGAGCTGCGGAGGAGTCACGGATAATAATTCAATGCGTTAGTTGTTTCTGGCCGCGCCTTGTCGTCGAGGACCCGTCCGTCCCAGCTGCCTCCAGCTTTCACTCCTTTGGGAGGTCTTCGCTCCCATGGAGGGATTTGATTGGAGTCGGAGCGTAGAAAGGGATCAGAACCGGGGAGTCGTCGCGCCGTGGGGGTGGAAGCCCGATTCCTTCACGCACGAGGTCACGAATCATGATCTCCAAAGAGAGGCATCGATTTTGTGCCTCAACCGATTGAAGCTGCCCATCGATCGACAGACAAGTCGCAGCTGTGCGACTGCTTGGCCCTTGGCAGTTGTGCGAAGGAACGACGTCTTCCGCTGAGAAGGCACAGAATCAGCCCATTGAATCGGGTGAAGCCAGTGTGCCTCTGATTCGTGAGGGTCGAAGCAGTGCCAAATCACCTTCAGATTTCCCAGGCGATTCAATTGAGCTGGCTGGGCAAGCAGAAAATCCCTCACCAAGATCATCGATGCGACAGCTTGGCACGGGCGATCGTCTCCGGAGAAGTGGGGAGTGCCTCTGACGAGTGAGGAGAGGCGCCGTCACCTGCATCATCCATTATCGTGATTAATTTGCTGTTCTTCTTACTTAATTTCCGTCCAGGTGTCTGCTTTGGGGAAAGCGTGTGGTCGTAATTGGGGTGGTAGTGAGTGCGCATAGCACTGACGAGCTTGGCGTGTCTGGTAAGAACAAACGTTGTCGTACAGAATGGTACGCCCTAGCCGAGCATTTTGGTAAAATTGGATTTCACGCCTTGAAGCACAAGAAGCCAAGACCAGACCAAAGCTCAATAGTCGAGATGAGACCTTGAAAGGAGCGATCGCTATTCAACAAGTGAGAGTTCAGTGTTCGATGAATACCAAGACCCCGTATCTTGATAACGAATGCCTCGTCTGTCAATCAGGGGAATTGATTCGAATCCTGGACGAAAATCAACCCCATACTCTTGTTTCCCCGTGCCCCCTCATCCTGAACTTGAAGCTCTCCTCAAGTAAAATACCCGTATTATTCGAGATTTTGTCAAGCCAGCCAGTGCTCGAACAAGCTTGATCCGAGGCCAGCCCAGCCACCAACTAAATCGGGCGTTCGGAAATTTCGCTTCTTTGATCAACGAGCAGCGGGTTCCTCGTCGTGCTGTCGTCGCCATCACAATTCCTCCACCGCGCACGCTATAGAATTCGTAAAATCGCTTACTCGCAGGGGTCGGGTTCTCGCGAGAATTACGCGAGCACGCATGAAGAAACTCGGTCGCCATACCTCGCACGACCCTCCAACGAGTTTCTCGTGGCGACCGACGGACCTCGTGATTATGACGTCGGTTTGAATTTGGCCTGATCCGACGAGCGCCATGCCGACATCCGACAAACTCATCCTTCATGATGGTTTGAGCATCAACTTAAAGGGCTCTTGATTGGACTTGGGAATAGTCCAAGGGAGTATGAGTGAGCAAATGCTCACGAAATTGACTCTTCGAATTGGGATGCGGTGGGAATGCTCCTGGACCCACGATGCTTTCTGGAAAACGTCGAGAGCGGATCAGACGGATTCGGTGCAGACATGAGCCCTGGTTCCTGAGCTGGCGGCTCCTCTGGAGGGAAGAATGGGCCCTTGTTTTCGGTGGTGCTGGTGGCCACTGGGCGGCCACTCAGAGAGCTGCGAAATCGGCGATTTCACCCGCGATTGGTCCCTTTTCAACGATGGACCGGCAGTCGAGTGACTCCAGTCACCGAAGGCCTCCCTCCACGAACTGAAGAGGGAAGGCGATGGCCTCACTTTTGGCGTTGTGCGCGATATAACTAAAGCATTATTGTGATCCCGCGGCACAATCAAGTGGTGTTCTTCAACCTCAGGACAGTTGCGCGGCACGCTGCTGGTCTGGATTGTCTCATGTCCTTTTCGAAGATCGACAGTTACAGGATAAATCCCCGACCAAGAAAGGCATCTGAACCTCACCCCAGGAAGATTGGGGGTGAAACATCAAATGGCCTGTTTCAGGCAGACGTTATCTCTTGTCTTGCCCAGCCTGTCCCGAGTTTGTGTGTTCTCCCAACAAATTCTGCGGTTTGATCGGAGGCTCGAGCAAGTCTACGGTTCGAGTGGGCTGCATTCTTTGGTTCCAGAGTCGTGGCTGGAGGACTGTCTGGACGATAAGACACCAAGCTTGTCTTTCTTCTCCACTGTCCACTTCCTGAGGCACCATTCGGCGTGAGAAACTTGGTGATACGCCGAGAGGTTGACTGGTGTCCAATGATCTTTTTTTGTTTTCACAAATTGAGCATGCCAATATCAAAGGCCAAAAAAATTAAGGAAAAGAAGCTCTCAGCCCTGTGAGGGTCCGTCCTCGGACACCTCTTTCTTTGAGGACTCTCTTCTGTGATAGCTCGAAAAATTCTTGGCTGACGTGCTGGTACTTTAATTCTTGCCTCACTGGGTAAAGTTCGCTGCAAGAAGTCCTTGCACGACACCAGAAAAGTGATCGCAAAACTTTGCGGGGGCCAGCACGCACGGGGATTCCAGGATGTGCATGGCGGCATCGTTACTTCTGAGCTCAACACCATGGGAGCAATGATAAATGATCTTTCTTTCAAGCTCAGGGAGAATGAATCCGTCTGGAGAGGGAGAACTGGAAGCGCCCTCTCGAGTCCACGCTGTCACTGTGCCTTCATGGGCACACGGAGAACATGAGAGGAGACAGGTTTAATTTCCGCAGAGGTGGCTGGTTTTGAAAGGAACAGTCAGCCGCGCAAAGCGCCTTGCTGGAGGGTGAGAGGGGAATATGCTCTCCAGCGGGCAAGCCTGGAGTTCCTCATGCCGAGAAAGGGATAGCAGCCTCACTCGGACCACCCGCGATATTTTTCCAGCTCGCTTCGAGGTCACTTCGGTGTGTGTCATCGGCACGCAAAGGAATCATTCTCGGTAAGATATCCTATTTCCACACCAACCCGACCGCGAATTTTGCTGGCTCTCTTTGGTGGTTGTTTGCATCGACCATGCAGATCTCGATTCTGGCTCAGCGCTATTCAACAAGCTGTGTCCCTGCATGTCTGGCAACGTGGCCGCGGGAATGAGATGTAAATGACACCCGAACGAGGGATGACTGCCGGAGGGATGCCTCCACGCGCTCACCGAAACCTGGGGTCATTGAGCGGGTTGGCCTCCCGTTGATGGGGCGAGAGGCGGAAGATGCAGGCGGGTGCGTGGTTTTCTTTGATGGCAAACCCTCGGAGCCCCAAGCCCAAAGCGGGTGAAGCCGTGGATCGCAGGAAACATCACTCCACGATCTCAGCGCCAGAGGCAGACACAAATGCTTGAAACGACGAGAGTGAGGAACTAACCTGGTTTGGTGTTGCCATCGACACGCGAGAAGCGAAGGCCAGAAGAAATCTTGAACTCCATCAAGAGTGTGGAGAATTAACCTTGGCGAGTTCGTTGTCCAACCGTTTGGCCTGGACGGTCGGTCAAGCCTTCTGCGTGATGAAGCTTGGAATCAGTGTGGTGGTCTCTCTCCTCAACCGACGCAGAGGCAACCATTGGGGAAGGAAGAATACGAGTGGGTTGGCGCCAGGCGATCTTCTTGAATTTCCTCCGAGCAAGGTGCATGCGTGGAGACTTTTGCTTTTCTTGTTCTGTTATGTGCAACCAAGCAAGTCGAGGCCGAACGTGAATGCATCAAAGAGGCATGTGTGGAGGATTCTTTCTTGTTTGAGGTGCAGATGTGGGATGGCTGCATGCTTTGCAACGTGGAACAGTTGTATACTTTTTGTGAATATAGTCTGAATGGGCTGAATTCAGATTGGAGATGGCGACAAAAATCCTGATATAATTGTGTTTTTCATTTCCTTGGACGGGGAATTCTATGTTTTCGGTTTCTTGCCGTCAGCTAAGCAGAGCGATTTACAGACTTTGAGTCTCTCAGTTGATTCTTCGTGTCACTGGCTGTGGATGCTCGGAGGCTCCTGGATGAGATTGTGACTATGATGAAAGAGGAGCTTGACTGGAGGGCTGAAGACTTGAGTCGGATTGGCTCGAAGAAAATACCGCGTTAAGATCAAGACAACGCTCTTGAAGAGGAGCCTGCCGCGAAACTCCGTTTGGATGAACAGAGGGATTTTGGATGGTGGGGGATAGTCACCGCAACCTCGACGAGGCTTGAGAGAAGCAACCAACTTTCCGGAAGCTTGACACGGGTGGCTTTGGGGCTACATGCATTACGTGGGGGAGCCATGGCGGAAGGTCCAGAACAAAGAGGAAAATGAAAAGCTGAAATCTTTGTCGAGCTGCATGGGCGAACCTGATATGCTCAGAGCTTCTTCACCGAAAAGCTTACGTTCCTCTTGGATAGCGGGAAGAATCAGTCTTGACTTTCTGCCCGACGACAACCCAGCGAATCCGTGGGGTCTGATGAAGGACTCGCATGGGCTATGATTCATTTTGTTTGTTTTGACGCTCCATGGCGAGGATCGGTCTCGGCGAGTTCTTGATGCGCCCCTTGCGTGCCATTTGGTGAGCTCGTGGCCGCATCACAAACGTGAGGGACGGAGTTACCTGTCAGAACGATGCACCACCGGAGTCGGGAGGTACTTGCTGGTCTGGACCGCGAAGGGATCGGACGATTACGATCTCGGATGAAGAAGTACGCTTGCGGGAAGCTCATTCGATGACTTCATCGATTTACATCAGTGCGTCCCTGAACCACGCTCTGGCTCCGGGGACACGAAGCGTCCAGATTATTCAATCTGAAGAGTGCAAGAGATGGAAAGGGGCCCTCCTCCGAGTTCTCCGGACTGGACTTCGAACGAGAGGAGGCCGTGAGACAGGCCAGCCAAACGATTGACGACAATACCGATAATGTTTCTTGTCATTGTCTTGTCAAGAGTCTGTGGCGTTGTCCGAATGAAGTTTCAATTACCAGACCCGTGGACTCTGATCATACTCGTACGACTGGTATCATTGCGTCGTGAGCTGTGGGAGTGTTCAGTGTCGTGATTATTCCTGTCATTAATCACTCTCATTTTGAGTGAGCCAGTCGGAACTGGAAAATCGCGCATTGAAAAGGGAAGGACGATGGAAAAGAACTCGGGCCGCCCGCAAGCGGGAAAGGGAGGGAGCTGGTATGGACAGTGGAATCGTAGCTTCGAATTTCAGCTTCACCAAAATGACGTTCAAGCACGAAGGACAAAGGAAACTTCTTGCACGGGTCATCGGGATTGAAACTCATGGAACTTTGTTCGCCTCCATTCGGGAGAAGTGCCCTGCTCTTCTGCCACCACACGAGGACGGCGATGTCTTCCAGTATGGTTTTCTGGATGAGCTGCAAAAGAGTGAGGGGGGCAAAACTCGGCACAGGTCTGCCGGTCATTCACGCCAAGAGCGACGAGGAGGGACTTCCCTTTCCACCTTCGAAACAAGAGCGACCGGTGTCAGGTGCCGTCCCAGAGGAACAGTCGCAGGCTCACATCCACTCCTGACAACAAAGGGAAAGAGGAAAGTTTTCAAGAACCTGGCCTAGACTGGTTCTGGCATGGGTGGCCCACATGGTTGGAGAAGAAATCCACAGGAAGGGTGGGAAGAAACCTTGGAAACCAAAAAAAAAAAAAATTGAAAGGGAAAATTACCCACTGGAGAAGCCATGATGCGTCCCGTTAAGCGGAGATGTGTGTGTGCGTGGGAGAGGGGAGGATGTCCCAGAGACGAGAGAGAACCTTCAGTCAGTGGCTCGCGGAGCCCGACCACACTAGTCCCAAACTGTCTAGCGCGGAAAAATCAGGTCTGGGAAAAATGGGAAAAGGAAAAAAAAAAAAAATCAAAAAGAAAAAAAAAGTGGGCTTACGCACAGGGAAAGTTGCCCGCCCGTTGGAGCTTCAGGACGTGTTTGTCCTGGTCCCGTGAAATCCATACTCCCCCCTCAATATTAAAGCGTTCATTCTCCCTGCCCACCTCGCTCTCAATTTCCCCCTCTCCCTTCTCTCTTTTCTTTCCTTCCCTCTTTTTATAGGATTGTCCGACTCTTGCCATCCCAGTCATTCATCGTTGTATCTGCTCTCATTGTTTGGGTTCGAAAAGGCTTTGTGAGCCGAAGCAACAATGGCGGAGCGGAGGATTTCCTATGCTCCCGACGTCGAGAATGGTGACCATTCTCGTCCCACAGACTTGAGCGAAGGTGCTCCTCTCGACGAGTATGCTGCTCTGAACCGTTACATATCGACTGCTCGCGACAAGCGTCGTGGTTCGACCTCAAGTGCCGGTGCTTTGAGCTTGAAAAAGAACAAGAAGCCCTGGTACAAGTTCTGGTCAAGGGCCAGTGCTGACGATGCTGAGGAAGGCTTCATCTGCCCCGAAGATTGGCTCGACACCGACCTGTCGACTGGTCTTCCCACAAGCCAGGTCGAGCCTCGCCGCAAGCGTGGTGGTTGGAACGAATTGACCACCGAGAAGACCAACTTTTTCATCCAGTTTATTGGTTACTTCCGTGGTCCTATTCTATATGGTGAGTAGACGGATTTCCGGCCTGTGGTGCGTTGATTTTGCTCGATTTTCTGACGCAATGGCTTCGCATAGTTATGGAATTGGCTGTTCTCCTAGCTGCTGGTCTTCGTGACTGGATTGATTTCGGAGTCATTATTGGTATCCTGTTGCTCAACGCCACTGTCGGCTGGTACCAGGAAAAGCAGGCTGCCGATGTTGTCGCTAGCTTGAAAGGTGACATTGCTATGAAGGCTGTTGTCAAGCGCGATGGCGTTGAGAGCGAGATCCTCGCCCGTGAACTTGTTACTGGTGATATCGTAAGGGATTCGGAACAATCCTGTTGATGAATGGTGTTCCTTTACTAATAGGTATATTCTGTAGGTCATCATCGAGGAAGGTACCATCGTGCCTGCTGATGTCCGCCTTATCTGTGACTACGACAAGCCCGAAATGTTCGAGACCTACAAGGAGTACCTTGCCTCTGCCAACGATGACACCCTCAAGGAAAAGGATGATGAGGAGGAAGATGGTGGTATTGAGGCTCGTCTTGGTGTTTCTCTCGTCGCCGTTGACCAGTCCGCCATTACTGGTGAATCTCTGGCTGTCGACAAGTATATGGCTGATACTTGCTACTACACCACTGGCTGCAAGCGTGGCAAGGCTTATGGTATCGTCTCTGCCACTGCCAGACAGTCTTTCGTCGGTAAGACAGCTGCTCTTGTTCAGGGAGCGAAGGACCAGGGTCACTTCAAGGCCGTCATGGACAACATTGGAACCTCGCTGCTCGTTCTCGTCATGTTCTGGATTCTGGCTGCTTGGATTGGCGGTTTCTACCGCCATCTGAAGATCGCTACTCCCCAGGACTCCGACAACACACTCCTTCACTGGACTTTGATCCTCCTTATCATCGGTGTTCCTGTCGGTCTTCCCGTTGTCACCACTACCACCCTCGCCGTCGGTGCTGCGTACCTCGCTGAACAGAAGGCTATCGTCCAGAAGCTCACTGCAATCGAATCTCTTGCTGGTGTCGATATCCTGTGCTCTGACAAGACTGGTACTCTTACTGCCAACCAGCTCAGCATTCGTGAGCCCTATGTCAACGAGGGTGTTGATGTGAACTGGATGATGGCTGTCGCCGCTATCGCTTCCAACCACAACGTGAAGAACCTCGATCCCATCGATAAAGTTACAATCCTTACTCTCCGTCGCTACCCCAAGGCGCGTGAAATCCTTGCTCGGAACTGGGTTACCGAGAAATACACTCCTTTCGATCCTGTCTCTAAGCGTATTACTACCATCTGTACTTGCGACGGTGTGCGATACACTTGCGCCAAGGGTGCTCCCAAGGCCATTCTCAACATGTCTGAATGCTCCCAGGAGGAGGCTGCCAAGTTCCGTGAGAAGGCTGCTGAATTTGCTCGCCGTGGTTTCCGTTCTCTCGGTGTTGCCGTCCAAAAGGAGGGTGAGCCATGGCAGTTGCTCGGCATGTACCCTATGTTCGATCCCCCTCGTGAAGATACCGCCCACACCATTGCTGAGGCCCAGCACCTTGGTCTGTCCGTTAAGATGTTGACTGGTGACGCTCTTGCCATCGCCAAGGAAACCTGCAAGATGCTTGCTCTCAGCACCAAGGTTTATGACTCTGAGCGCCTCATCCACGGTGGTCTTGCCGGCTCTGCCCAGCACGATCTCGTCGAGAAGGCTGATGGTTTCGCCGAAGTTTTCCCCGAGCACAAGTACCAGGTCGTCGAGATGTTACAGCAGCGTGGCCACTTGACTGCCATGACTGGTGACGGTGTCAACGATGCTCCTTCCCTCAAGAAGGCTGACTGTGGTATTGCTGTTGAGGGTTCTACTGAAGCTGCTCAGGCCGCTGCTGATATTGTCTTCCTTGCCCCTGGTCTCAGCACAATTGTCGATGCCATCAAGCTTGCCCGTCAGATCTTCCAGCGTATGAAGGCCTATATCCAGTACCGTATTGCTCTGTGTATTCATCTTGAGCTCTACCTTGTCACCTCTATGATTATCATCAACGAGACTATCAGGGCTGACCTTATCGTCTTCATTGCTTTGTTCGCTGACTTGGCCACCATTGCCGTTGCTTATGACAACGCTCACTTTGAGATGCGTCCTGTTGAGTGGCAATTGCCCAAGATCTGGGTCATCTCCGTTGTTCTTGGTGTTCTCTTGGCTGCTGGTACGTGGATAATGCGTGCATCTCTTTTCCTCGAGAATGGCGGTTTGATCCAGAACTTCGGTTCTCCTCAGCCCATGCTCTTCTTGCAAGTGTCTCTCACTGAGAACTGGCTCATCTTCGTCACTCGCGGTGGGAAGACGTGGCCTTCGTGGCAGCTGGTTGGTGCCATCTTTGTTGTCGATGTCCTCGCTACTCTGTTCTGTGTCTTTGGCTGGCTCGCCGATGAGTATGTGCAGACTAGCCCTCCCAGTCCCGCCGACTTTTCGACCAACAACGATGTCGACATTGTCACTGTTGTTGTTATCTGGGCTTACTCGATTGGTGTTACGGTCATCATCGCTGTGGTTTACTACATCCTCACCATGATCCCTGCCCTTGACAACCTCGGCCGCAAGAACCGCTCAGTTGTGGACACCAAGATCGAGAACCTACTTGGCCATCTGTCCAAGCTGGCTATTGAACACGAAGTTGATTCTCACGGCAAGTCACGATACACCCTCGGCGCTCGCGCTGAAGCTGAAGAGGATGATGAGTAAACGCTTCTGCTTCACGCTCATTTTCTTCATTTTCCTATGATCTGGATATCACTTGCTCATACATGCATAAGCTGGCTCTCTGGCTTTTTCACCCGTATCTATAGACTTTTTCCTACTTGATTACCCTTGCTCTAAGTTGATAGAGTCAATCTTTTTCTTCTTTACATGTATGTATGTGATTAATAGTGATAAATTTCGTGAATCAAGGGTTCAAGAAAATTTTCTCTCCTTTGTGAAGTCCTGACTTTGCAGACTTGCCAGGTTGGGCTCATCTCCGAGCTCAAACAGCTCTGCTCCAATTGTGGGGGCAGTTCGTGTGCGCCCACGCTGCGTCTGACGCGCTGGGGAATGGCCTCCATGACGACCCACTCCTTTTCGTTTTATTCGGATCGACCCTGAAGCTCCATCTTGCGATCGTCAACTTGCCTTGCATGATTGCCGCTCGCTTCGTCGTGCGGTTATCCAATTTCGACGAGGATGGTCAAGGCGAGGCCTCCCGGAGTCTCACCGAGGTTTTCCCTGCACCCCCCCATCGTCTCCTCAGGATCCGCTTCAAACCTCCATCTGTTCTCGAGCCTCTCGAATGCTCATTGCTGGTTCGCTCCAGCTCCAGTATGCGACGGTTTGAAACAGGCACAGATGACAAATGTTTGTGAAGCTCAGAAGGTGTCTCACGGCGAACGCAGCATTGCGGGCTGATGATGGTGATGGTCGGAGATACTGCCAAAGGAAAATGAGGCGAGCTTCGACGCCACCTGGAAGTTTGAAGGCCAGAAGAACAGGACGATCTGGGGGAGGCCTGATCAGTTCCATGTACCGTGTTTTTTCAGGCAGCCAATACTGGTGATCTTTGGCAGCTTCGTCTTTGTCTTTGCTCATCACAACCCCGTCTCTCGATTCCCTCACAGTCGCATGCCCACCACTTTGGCCGTCCCCGAACCCGTCCATAAGAATTGTGGAGCGCTCGTGGAGGATGTGATTACCCATTTACCCATCATCTGGACCGTGTGTTGCTCGTTTCTTCACAGGCGGGATTCAATTCTCCGTTACCACGCTCGTGGGATTATCCATCCACTCGGGTGTGAATTATTTGCATGAAGCGGGCTGATCGTATCCTCCGCATGTTGGTTTTGGGCGAATCATCTCGCCATGGCGTTCAAACCCAGTGCTTCGTTTGCTTGGTTCGACTGCAAAAATGCTTGTGAGGGCGCATCAGTCCTTCTCGCGCTGTTCGCACTCCTCGAGCTGGTTGTTCTTTCTGGTCGTTTCTCGGGCCCCCGCGCAATTTATCCCGAAACACTCAAAATTTCCGGGGACGGTGAACAGCCATCTTTGACGCCAGAGGCTTATAAAAACGCCGCTGAACGCCATGAGGTTGAGATCTGCCAATGCAGACTTGGCCTGTCTCTCCAACTGAAGAAGCGAGATGACAAGACTATTCTTTCGGGTCTTCCTCTTTCTCATCAATGCGCTATTAGCATGCGCAGCCGGTGTACCGTCGTCTGCTCGCCGAAATTGTCAGAGATCGTGGAAAGAATGTCCAGAGAACACTGTCATCGTATCTGGATCCAATCCCGAGGCCCATTTCTCCACCGTACAGGCGGCGATTGAGTCACTGCCCCATGACAACAGCAGCCGCACTATCCTCGTCTTGGCTGGTGAATACACAGAGCAGCTAAATGTCACCCGCCCCGGCCCAGTTACTCTGCTTGGCCAGACAAACGATCTCACCGATGCCTCGAAGAACCAGGTAACCATTACTTGGGCGGAGGCCAACCATGACAATACCGGTCAGAACGTCGACAATGTGTTCTCCAGCGTCTTGGTAGTTGCACCAACCCTTGACGCAAGTTACACCGGCTCCGGCCCCACGGGGTACCCTGTGCCTGAAGATACGCCGTTTGGAAGTATCAACTTTCGTGTGTACAATATCGACTTTCGGAACACCTGGTCAGAATACTCGGACGGTCCAGCCCATGCGCTCAGTCTTAGCAGAGCCAATGGTGGCTTCTACTATTGCGGGTTCTATTCCTACCAGGACACTGTAACATTCCCCCTACGTGCCTCGTTTACGGGATTGAGATGTCTAACGAGTGCAGGTCTACGTGGGAAAACTCGGAAACGCATACTTTTACAAAAGCGTCATAGCTGGGGAGACGGACTTCCTTTATGGGTTCGGCACCGTTTGGATTCAGTCTTCTGAGATCCTCCTCCGAAACTGTGGGGGTGGTATTACAGCCTGGAAAGGTACCAATACCACTTTTGAGAACAAATACGGTGTCTATATCGTCGAGTCCTCCGTAAAAGCTGCCAACGCCTCGATTGCGCCTCACATCGTGGGGAAATGCCCCCTTGGCCGACCATGGAACAGCCTTCACCGCTCCATCTTCGCAAACACTTACGAGGACGGTAGTATCGCTCCTTCTGGATACATCGACTGGATCGTCGACGGTGAGAGCCGCCTAAACAACGAAACCTTCATGGCTGAATATTGCACCTTCGGGCCAGGGTTCAATGCAACGGGTCGCGCTTCTACCAACGCTTCAATTGTCCTGTCTCCAAAGGAATATGCACCATATAGTTCCCCTTGGAAGGTCTTCCAAGATCCAAGCGGTGATCCGGGCAATGCCCACTGGATTGACTGGCAGGCATAACCTAAGTTCTTTGTCCTGTCGGGAATTGTATATAACCTCCATATATTCAGAAATTCAGAAAAGCGTCATCTGGCGCTCTCCTCCCTGGATATATTCCCTAACTGTTCCTTCCTTGCCAAATACGCTGCCCCTGTGTCTGCCCAGACCTCATACACGCTCACCTTCAGCCCCCCACCCCCTTCCTCCTCCGCTAAAGATATCCGGTAAAGAAATACCTCGTCCCATTTCTCGCCCGTCTCCTTAGCCACGAACCTCGCCTTCCCCCGTAAACACACTGCCATACTCTTCGCGTCAACGACCCACTCCTTCTCATCATCGAGGCTCATCGACTCAATTCCGAGCAACTCGTTGAGGATATCGAAGTACTTCGTGACGCCGTCGCGACCTGTAAATGTACGTCCGAGGAATGGCGCTAGAGACTGGAGCCCGTGTTCAAGGACTTGTGGTGCTGGGGACGTGGTGAATGTTGAGAGGATGGTGGGTAGGTCTGCGGCGGTGGAGAAGGCATTGCAGAGGGCTTTGGCCGGGGATATTAGGTCGGTTCGGGAGTACATTCTTGATCTTGTTTTTGAGAGTATGGTTCGGATGTTTGGGTTATAGCGGACTGGGCTGAGAGAGGTGGGGTGAAATTAGAAATGTCATGCACAGGGGTAACTTGGATGACGTAGTTCCTTTGGATGCTCGTTCTGGAAGGCACATGCAGTATTCTCACCTTCCAGAAGAACAATTTCTCTATAAAAACCTGCCAGTAGGCACTGATCAATAGTAGTGATTACCCCTCCTAGTACAAGGGACGCGCTCTGGCTAACTTTAGGGGTCACAGCTGACGAAAATACTCGTAGGATGATGATCTTGGAAAGAGTTTCACTGGTAAGTCTAGCTGCAGCTGTCAATAAGAATAATTGACCAAAATGAGAAAAGGCGCTAGATACGCCTGCACAAAGCAACAGTAATATAACTCCCCTTTAAGCAACCCTCCAAACTCCCGCGCCGCCCGTACTAGTGATCAAACATGGTGAGCAAATGTAGAAAGGACAAGAGGCTTTCATAGTAGGGGCCGCAAATCTATAAAATGTATGGAGCTACTGCCGCCATGACTTTCCGCAGTTCATACAGGTGCAGAACAACGTCATTGGCTCGTCAGCACTGCGTGTCTGTGCTTCGGTATAGGTCACTTTCCGCTGGCCGCACTTGCCACATTGTAGACTTGTACTGATACTGCGTTCTGCTTGGGCCACCATTGCCTTATCCATATTCTCCTTCTGGATCTTGCGATCTTGTTCGCGTTGCTCCGCAGACCGAAGCTCGTCATGCGTCATCTTCACGAACTGCTCGGGTGTGACTTCATTGCTCAGCACGCGCACACGGAGAGTCGGGTTGGATCTGTTTTTTAGATTCTGAAATAGACTGCGGATTTTGGTGCGGTAGGGTTCCTTCGACTCAGGCCCGAAAGCGTTGAATGCTGCCGCTTCGACTGCTGTAGCCTTGGCCAGCACTGCCCTTGGGGGCTCTGGCGAGTTGAAGCACAGTCCGTCGTACATAAGCCCGATGCAGTTATCGCGCGCGCGGTTCCCGGTCTGGTTGGTGTCTACCCCATCCGCTTTCCATGTTCGCTTGTCCGGGGCCACTGTGAACTTCGACAGCTTATCAGAGGGAGTTGTACTAGCTGGCGATGCGGCTCCGTTCTGTGGTGGGCGCGGCGATGCACTTGACCGTTGGCTCCCCCCCGTTGACCCACTCGCCTTCTGCTTGTTGACTTCGTTTCGCCACTTGGAGACAATTTCGCTTGATAAGCGGGCAACTTCTTGCGACTTGTGCTGCTTGAACTTGTTGACTATGATACCAACGCGGGTAGACCGCAATAAGTCCTCCGTAGCCCTGACACCAGATTGTAACTCCTTGAGTAGCGACAGTATGTTGGCCGCGGGCTCGTTCTGAGTCGCGGCCTTGGTGAGAGCCTTTGCCTTAAGCTCGATTTCCTTCGCTTCCATTGCTACGGTGTCGGGAACACGATATGACGGGCTCAAATCACCGTAATCTGAAACGGGCTGTAGAAGTTAGAGACAATGTGTTGGCGAAGGGGGAGGGAGAAAGTCAATGAGGCAAAGCGCAAAGCAGAGAGGGGAATTATCATTCGCGACAACAGGTTTCCAGATAGAGACAGCAGGAGCGATGATCCAGCACTCAAACACGCCGATGAATGAATCTTTCGCCTTTTGCCTGCAGGGCCCGAACGCCTGGGCTAGGTCTCATGTTTTCAAGCTGCCGCAGAAAAGTCGCACGTGCCCGCCGCTGACTTTTGACCCGAGAGCTTCAGACGCTCTTGGAGTCAGAAAAAGATTCGCGGTTCGACAATATCGCGTGAGCGTCGCGGGATAAAATATGCGGAGGCTAATGGCCACAGATAGGAGTGAAATGTGATCACATACTTACCCTCTCGAGCTGGTAGCGCAGACCGCGGATTCGGGCGGGGTGTGCGCGAGGAACGTACGCGGGAAGTAAGAATGGGTTGCACTCGTGCAGCAGGAGATAGGCGTAGAACGGAGTTTAATGAGAGACAGATGAAGAGAGAAAGGATTTGGTAAAGGGAACTGGACAGTTTGGAAGATTGGCGGCGGAAGAGGACCTCCGGAATCTCTGCCGGAGTGCCAAGCCTGTAGTTGCCTTTCTGGGAATAGTCCAACGACCTCCTCTCTGGAGAGATCAGTAGCTCCCTCCTCTGGCATGGTAGTAGACTTACACGGCACGTAGACGATTATCTTTCTAGGAATTATATATATCAATTGGGACTAATGATATACTCTGTAGATATGCTGCTAGATGACGATTAATTCATTTATCCGTCCAAGTCTGTGGAGATGGGAGTATGGGGCCGTTCAGGGCTGCACGGCGAGAGAAAGGGTAGTGCCGACATAAACCAATAACCTTTGATTGGATATGCCCTAATTGGGACTTCGAAGGTATTGTTTCAGTGGACAGGGCGCGGCGAAGACCATTTTCAAGGGTAGGCCCCTCGAAAACAAGGCGCTCGCAGCTAAAGCCGCTCACCACAGCTACAGCGCTGGAAAGTGGGATTAGGGAGGTGCTAGTAGGTGTGAGAATCAGGTGTGCGAGTCTGGCACTATTAGATGCCTGTTTTCCCCAGAGTCTCAGCAAGTTGATTGACCTCCTTGTCCTCCACGAGGGCGACCTTCTCATTCTCTGCTTTCTTAGTGTCTTTGAGAAGCTTCTCCGCCTTCTCTTCTTCCTCCTCTTCTTCCTCTTCCTCCTCCTCTTCGCTCTCCTCTTCTAGCTCATCTAGTTCGTCAATTCCCCACATATCCTCGGGGTCATCATCCTTGCCGTGCTCCTCTTTACGAGCTTCCAGGAGTTCTCGGAGTTCGGTCACATTATCGTCATCCTCCTCAAACTTGTTTCCGTTCAGCTCAACCCGACGCAAGGCAGGGAGCGCAGTCTTAGCCGCATGCAGAAACTGTTTGACACTCGCGGCTGTGATATCGTTGTACTGCAAGCGTAGAGTCTCCACCTTCTGGTTCTGGCCGTCGGCGAGGGCTTGGGCGATCTTAATACCTCCACGTGCCGAAAGCAAGCAGTCACCAACGCCCAGTTCGCGGAGAGAGGGCCATCCATGGACCACGTTAGAAAGAGCAGTAGAGCCCGTGACGGTGAATGTATTGTCTTGCAAGTCGAGCACCTCGAGCGCACCAGCGTGACGGAGTCCCTCCTTCAACAGAAGAGATATACCTTCCTGTCGGATTCCATTTTGAGTCATCTTCACGGATCGTATCCCCGCCGCGTGAACCTCATATGCACGTGCCCACGCCGCCATGCTGCCATTCTCCAACCGATTGCGCCCGCAGACGATGCTCTCCAGAAGGGGGACCTCTTTTCCAGCTTTCCGCGCTTCCTCTTTGCGTTCTGCCAGTTCCGTGAGTGCTTTGGCGATGTTTGATCCCGCCTCGGGCCCCATGCCGTTGTTGTTCAGAATCAGATGGCGAAGCGGGGTGTGGCGGGAGAGGAAATCGACGAGAGGCTTTTGGGTGTTGGCGCCGAAAGCATTGTCAGAAAGGTTAATCGTATGGAGGGTTGAAATCTCAAGGAGTGCATTGAGAAGAAAAGTAAGAGCGTCTGGAATCTCGCTGAGCAAACGGGATGTGAAAATATCGGCGAGCTCAGCGACTTCGAGGCTCCGCTGCGTAGAGAGGACGCTGGCGAGACGTTCGGACGCTGGGACACCTAGAGTGTTGCCCCCGAGACGGATTTCCGTATAGTCGGTACTTTCAAGTAAAGGCTTGATATGGGCCTCGATATCTCCCGCTGTGTCGAGCTTCAGACCCTCGCCCTCAAGAGAAAAGACCTTTGGAGGGGCCATGGTGGGGTAAGTTTCAGGGGCAGAAAGAGGAAATCGTGAGTGGAAAGAGAAAGGGTTAAAAGACTAGGGGTAGTCTTGTATGTGGAAATGTAGAATGACAATGAGCTGGCTAATTGAGCAAAAAGTGTTGTGCGGAAACAATTGTCGCTGGAGAGCGCAAGACAGTGTGAAGATGAGCCTTTGACGCCACAGCAACAACAAAAGAAAAAAGAGCCCGCCGATCGCTGCTCCGGCCGACTGGAGAGCGAAGTTCCGCTGCTCTTGGAGAAGCTCTCATTATTAGTAATCGGCATCGGCTTGACTGTCTTGACAACGCTTCTTCTTCCCTCCTTCACTATTCGCTCTTTCTCGCCCCAGCTCTGTCTCAGCTGTGTATCTCATCATGTCGTGGCTTTTCGGCTCATCAAGTCGTACGTTCGCAACCGAGTTGGGTAGAGGCTGAATGCAAGTATCATCGCTCACGACTCGATTCAGGCACTGCTGAAAAGCCTTCCGTTCCTGTCACGACCGATACGCCAGCAGAGAAGCCAAAGGTATATAAATGCCACAGCTTCGGCCACCATACCATTCAGTTGGAGCTAACCACTTCCAATTCTTCTCCGCTAGCCTTGCTGCGTCTGCAAACCTGAGAAGTCGGCCCGGGACGATTGCATGCTCTTCTCCAAAACCGATGACCCGACACAGGAGTGCAAATCCCTGATCGAGCGATACAAATCCTGTATGGCAGGGTATGGGTTCAAGGTTTGAACTCGTCTCCCATTGGAAGGATCCGGTCGCGTAGGCTTCGTCGATCGTAATTCGGGAATCGATGAATGCGCAGCGAGAGGTTTAGGGGTATATTATTACTATGTACATTATGGAGTTGCAATGATACCATCGGACACGCGATGGATTTGAGGTAGGCCTGGTACCTACGCGGCATTCAGCTCGGTGTTATGGTCATAGGATTATTTGGGTTACATTGCACACTGGCTTGCATTTAAGGATTCGATATAGGAAATCTCCTTGTCTTCTATTGCGGAAAATTACTTGGCCCGAGTAATGTATGTGTCGAGCTTCGTACATGTGATTCTTCATGGTGCAGGAATAGCAATGGGGTGGCGCAAATTGTTCTGCGTACGTCTGCGACGTCGTTGAGCGAGGGTATCATATCAATCAATAGTAAGTGCCTGGAAGCAATTCAATAGAGGCGGAAACGTGTGTTACTTTCTCTTCTTCTGCACCTCTGCTCGGTGATCCATCCGCCAGCTTTGGTTGATCAGTCTCCACAAACACCAGAGGTACGAGATCCCAAAGCCTCCAGCGCCGATGAGAACGTTCAGCACTACCCACAGATCTGGCTTTCCGGGCGGGGGAGACACAAAGGCCTCCAGCACATGCCATCCAAACATGGCAAGATAAAAGGTTGAGTGGATCACTCTCGTAAGTTCATGAGGTGACGCATCAGAAGAGTCTTGGTGAGAGTAAATTTGCCAAGATGTTGGGGGTAGACCGAGCAAATAGGCCCAAAGACATGTTATAACGAAGTAAGGCACTCGGAGGCCATCCCGCTTGAGAAGTGGGTAAAGAGTCCAAGAACCGAGCATATTCGCCCAGCCCACCCATGACCGGGTGTTCTTATCTAAGCCCCCATCACCAGCAATAAGTAGCGTCATCGGAAGTAAAGGTAACAGTACACTCTTCTCATGCACTTGGAAAGAGAAAAGGAAAAAGCCCCATGCGACAGTAGCAAAGGCGGGAAGCAACAATGAAGCTCGCGGATGACGAAAGATAATCGCGCACGGTATCGAAATTGACACTAGTGTAGCGCCAAGTGATACACGCTTCAAGAAATCGCTCTCGAACCTATGGAGTTTGTAAAACGTGTGAATAGCGCACCAAGCGTTTGCCACCTTGTCCTCGAAAAGACCACGGGAAAACGGAAATATTCGGTGGATGACTTGCGTGACCTGGAAAAGAATGGCGTATGATGACGAGCCCTGGTCTAATTCGATGGGAAGGGCCTGGAGCAAAGGAGGTTCTGGTGCGGACGTGAGATTCTTCCTCGCTTCGGCGCCAGTGGCTCCGAGAATTAGAGGAATGAGGAGGACAGCGAAAGCAGCAATAGTAACAAGAGATATGCAAAGAAGGCGAAGGATTCGGATCCTTGGAAAGATACAAACCCCTAGGAGGAATGCAAACATAACAGGGGCATAGTATAGGGCCATTTGCTTGAATCCTAGGGCGCCTACGAAGAAAATGCACGCCCAGAGCATTCTTCCCGCCAGTATAGCGTCCAAGCTCGCAACAAATAGGCCTAGCATCACGGTGTTGAACTGAAAGTGACCATGGTCGATAAGTATAGTGGCTGGTTGGAGGAGGATCGCGCTCAGCGCGATAGAGGCTGACCATACGGGAACTGCTTGCATTCGAGCGTAACGCCGCAAGAAGGTGACGATCGCCGGGATATAGACGAGATACTCGGATATAATCACGGTTGCACGCATGAAGGCTTTCAACAAGGGGTCTTCGAGGCCGCGGGAAGCATCCAGGGCAAACCATGTTGGGTCGAAAACAGAGCCACTGTTTACTATCAGAACTCATACAATATACCCCGCTGAGCCCACACTGACGTACATATTTCCTAGTAGCCAACTATGGTATGCCGTTAACGGCGGATAATCAAGTCCCCAGTACTGCAAATCGTATGTATACCACTTAGATAGAGGCAGGTGAACGGTTATCTCCATCCAGTGACGTTGTGCTTCGAAATCACCGTGCAGGGGGGGTACTTGAAAGCCTATTCAGATTAGGTGTCAGAAACCACGTAGAGGAACCGGGCAACGATTTGACCCTTCATGGGAGCTCACCTGAATAACCCCACAGACTGACACCCCAGCGAAACAGGCCTACTGTCATTAGAACGAGAGGCAGAAGAAGCCATTGCGATACCCCAGTCCGAGTGCCCCACAAAAAGGATACCAAGGGAAACGTAGGCGCAGACTTCCCCTCTCCAGCGCCTACAATTAGTGAGCTGTTTGAGTTGGTAAAGAGTGCGGCAGACTTTCTCTTCTTGCGCGGCCGATAGGCAGGAGTTGGTGGAGCCATATCAAGCAAAGGACGGTCAATGGGTATCCATTGACAGGGAATACGTATATATAAAACGAGGCAACAAAAAGATATTGATGGGAACGCGGTTGAGGGAAGGATTTGCGGAGGCTTCCAGTGCGGCTTGGGGAGCAATGCTTGACAGATCCATGGTGTGGGCCAAGAGGACAGCCCTGAGACATTCGAAGGACCTTCCAAGGTTCTCACAGCTCCCCACTTTTCCTCTCGGCATGGATCGATCCATCCATATGGATGTTCCCAAGTATGACATGAATATAGAAGGCGGTGAGAGGGTGTCCCTGCTAGCCTCCATTTTTTCCCCCCAAACGCAGGCCCTCAGAGTTGGGGTCTGAAATTTTCTTTTCCATCGACCTTCCTGTCAACCCTCCCATTTCCCCCCCAAACCAAACAAGTTTCGGCTTCGTTACTTTTTTTGGCATCTCAGTTCGATTCTCTTTGGTCAAAGTTCTGTGAACTGACGCGAAAGCGCAAGCTATCTTTTCAGGTACACTTCAACAGACACCTTGTTTGTGGGCTTTAACACCGAGGGCTGTGGGCTGTAGCATCTATTCTGTGGGATCTTGTCGATCATATCGTGGGTTCTATATCATAGACGGTTGCATATCCCGTCCGTCTCTGTGGGCTTGAACATTGTGCGTTGTGGGTTACTTGTGGGTGTCCGTGCAAATCTCTTCAGTTGAGATTTACCATCGGTTGTGAGCGAACGCATCCGGATAGTAAAGTTTGGTGGGATCTTCAAATCGGGTGATTGAGGGATCAGAGGGCTTGCCGCACCGTTACATTTGATTTCTTATTTACCTCCTACTTCGTCGGGTAAGCTACCTACCCAAGTTCCAGGATCACAAGCTGGCTTCCCACTAACGCACGTCTCTTATCACAGTCGAAATGTCGAAAACCAAGTCTGTTACCAAGAAGGGTGCTGAAAAGCCCGTTGACAAGTCCTTGGGCAAGGTCAAAGATGCTGGTGTCACCAAATCCACTCAGTCTCCTAAAGCTAAGAGCAAGCGGATTGCTCGCGAAATCGCTGTGAAGGAGGAAAAGTCAAAGCGCAAGAAGAAGGAGCCTACTCCTAGCAGCAGTTCTGAGTCCGAGTCCGAGTCTGAGTCCGATTCTTCCAGCTCTAGTGAAAGCGAAAGCGAAGATGAGAAGCCCGCCAAGAAGGAGGTAAAGAAGCAGGTGAAGAAGGATGCTGAATCGTCCTCGGAATCCGAATCCGACTCCGACTCGAGCGATAAGGAGATGAAGGATGCATCTAGCAGTGAGAGTGAGAGCGAGAGCGAGAGTGAGAGCGAGCGCGAGGAGAAGAAGCCGGCCAAGCCGGTGAAGGCCGAAACCAAGGCTGCTAGGAAAGCCGAGTCAAGCGAGTCGGAGTCGTCCGAGTCCTCTGACTCCGACTCTGACTCCGACGAAGAATCTTTCCAAGCGAGGGCTCCACAAACTGCAGCCGTGGAATCTAGTGACAGCCAGGAATCTGATTCCGATGAATCTTCAGAATCCTCAGAGTCCGACGGGTCTAACTCTGAATCTGAATCCGAGGGGAGCAAGGCGAAAGGATCCAAGAAGCGCAAGGTGGAAGAAGAGTCCACTCCTGCTTTTAAAAAATCTAAGACTGTGGAACCCACAGAGGGCGCCTCGGCTAACCTTTTTGTTGGCAACTTGTCCTGGAACGTGACGGAGGATTGGCTCCAGCAAGAGTTTGAAGGCTTTGGTGAGCTTACTGGTGTGCGTATTATGACTGAGCGCGATACTGGCCGCTCGCGTGGCTTTGGCTATGTTGAATTCGCCAACGCTACCGATGCCGCCAAGGCGTTTGGGGCCAAGAAAGACACCGAAATCGATGGTCGGAAGATCAATCTCGACTACGCTACCGGACGTCCGGCCAACAAAGACCAAGGTGGTTTCAAGGAACGCGCTCAGAACCGTGCCCGGTCTTTCGGTGACCAGACTAGCCCTGAGAGTGATACTTTGTTCCTTGGAAACTTGCCGTTCAGCGCTACAGAGGACTCTGTGCATGAGCTGTTCGGCTCCAGTGGAAACGTTTTGGGCATCCGCCTACCAACTCACCAGGAGTCCGGCCAGCCGAAGGGTTTCGGCTATGTGCAGTACTCGTCCGTGGATGAAGCTCGCCAGGCCTATAACGACCTTCAAGGGGCCGAGATTGATGGCCGTCCGGTCCGCCTAGACTATAGCACCCCCCGTGCTAATAATGGTGGTGGTCGCGGAGGCTTCGGTGGTCGTGGGGGTGGCCGCGGCGGCCCTCGTGGTGGCGGCCGTGGTGGTCGCGGAGGTGGTGCCCGCGGCGCTCCCAACCGTGCCATGGGCGGTATTCCTGAATTCAAGGGTACCAAGGTGACCTTCTAGACATTTGAAGTGGCTGCGCGGTGTGGGATTGATCGGTTTTCTTCCGAAGGATATTGTGGTAAGTCTTACTACTAGAGTCTTAACATAATCCGGTAAAAGTTTTGCTTCATTATCTCTCACTCTTGTTGTACCTTACTGAATGCATTTCGAGCAGCCTGAGATGGTGTCTCGTCTTCTGGATAATACATTCAGGCTCACTGCTTCGAACTTCTCTGAGACCCCAGTACCTAGGTAGGTACTACTACTGAAATACCTAGTGAGTACCTGGGCTACTTTGAGTCCCACTCCTCCCTACTTTGTAAAGTCGCTCTGTCGCCTGGGCGCCTGCTGTCAGTAATCTTGCCGGGGCTGAAGGCTTGGCGCTCTCTTCCTGAAGCTCCACCTCTTCAACTTACCTGATGATTTTCCTCTTATTTTTCTACCACTGCACCCTCTTACTATAGTTTTTCATCCCGCTGGCCTCCTTTCCCTCCCTTCCCAGTGAGTGGCGCTCTCTTGCATCTTCACCAGCCCCTCGCTGGTCGTGGTCGATCGTCGCCACAGGCAGGTGGTTGAGGAAGTCAGCTGTCGTCAATCCGATGATCCCCCTCAACCCATCCATCATCCCAGCATCACAAAGGAGGCCTGCTGAAGCTTTCGTTCCACCAACTGTGTGCTCTGAAAGCTCAGATCCGATTCTTGCTCGAGTAGACATCCCTGGTGAATGCGTGGTCTGGTTCAGATATCTCGACCCATCATCGTGAAAGTCTGGGTCGCTTTCTCCGTGAACCCCACCAACATTCCAGCATTTGGCTTGACCGCCGCTCTTGGACCGGTCGAACCACCAGGTAATCAACCGCTTTTCCCCTGTGGGCTGACGATTCGTTGAATCTGTCCCCTTTACCCCCCTCAGAGTCCTCCTTTGTATCTTCCTCCATCCTTTCATCCTTTATATACTGTCAGTGTCTGGCTTCTTTCCGCTGACTTGACTCCAGCGTTATGCAACCAAACAACTATGACCTCGGTCAGGTGCACGATGAATCCAGAGGCACCGCTGGCCAAGTGATGCGGGATACAGTGCAGTCACATACAAATGCTCCTGTACGATCAGAAGGTGAGTCGTTCGCTCGTACCAGTATCAATATCCAACTTTCTGTTCCTCTACTATCTTCCTATTGTTTTCCGGGAAGCAATTTATACACCTCTACTACTCTGACTGTAATAATCATGTACTCACTCCAGTACTACATAGACTCATGGATCGAGGTATCGTCCCAACCTTCGTCCTCATCACTCTCTTCGGCTGCTACCACCGACGACATTATAACTACAGGCCTTCGAGTGCAACGAACGGAGCGTGGCTACCACAATCGCCGCAGCCGCCGACGGCGCCTGCAACATCTGGCAGCTGTGACCACCGCTCAGGTCGAGTTCACATCCCACGAGCCGAGTAGCAGCCAAGAAGAATATGAAGAGAGCGAAAGTGAATCAGACCGCGTCCTGACCAGCTCGAATGAAGACATCGCTCGGCCGTCTCCCGTTGGTCCCGCTGTAACATATCCTGGTCCTCCAGCGACGGCATCAGACGCTAGTTCCTTCAGCGACGAGGAGGACAACGCGACGGCGCTTGGTATGGGCATAAGCGCCTCTCCATTTGTCCCACAACCCAACGTCTTCTCGCACCCCCCCGTTTCCGAGAACCCGTCATGGACCCGGCCTTCTGAAGTACACCGTTCACGTCCTATAAGCGATGTATCTACGTCGAGCCGTAGGACAGCGATTCGAAGGAATTCCCAGGCCAGTATTCGTTCGTCTCGGCGGCCGTCAAATCAACAGCACAGTCCCTATAATGTTATTTCGCCATCCCACCACGCGGATCATGACGCTGCACTTCGTGCGAGCCTCTCCACATTGCTTTCTTGCGCTGCTGCAGCTCGGGGCCTACCAAAGTCTGAATCCCAGTCCGCTCCAACAGAGTATCCCCGAGCCCAACCATCGTCCTTCCGGTTAGTATCAGAATCGGCAGCGATGGGAACAGAAGTAAGTGAAAAGGATGTCCCGTCAGATATTGACGTGCATGCTTCGCGCCGGCAACAGCAGCCTAGGCTGTCTCCGCAGTCTGTACCAACATACTCTCAAGGAGAAGCTTTCCCTACTCGGGCGAAGCGTCGGTCAGGTGGTTCGAAGGAGCGTGGCTTAAGTCATTCGTCCGCTAAAAGGAGTCGCCGGTCAGGTAACTCTGAATCCTCCTCAGCGGTTATGACCTGGGTCATCAGCGCTGGCGTCGTAGTACTTTTTTCAGCCATCAGCTTCTCGGCCGGATATGCGCTCGGTCGGGAAGTTGGAAAGCTGGAAGCAACTAGCGCGGGGTCTGTTCTGGGAGACGCTGGCGCTCCGTGTGGTAGAGCGTCAGCAGTTTGTGGTCGGGAAGCCGTTCGAGGTGGTCTTAAGCGTTTACGATGGAGTCCTGGATCAACCCCCTCGGGGGCTATTGCTTGACTGTTGATCCGTTTTAAATGCATATCATTCGCTTATTATATCCCATCTGCCGATGATGACGTTAACGGAAGGAACCAATTTCACAACATCTTTGTCCTGAGATGCCTCGATCATAGTCCATTCTATCTTTCCTTCACCTTTCATTGAGATTTCCACATGGCATGATCTTGGTATACATTTCGGGAGTCACGACTCCAGGCGACCAGGAGCAAAATTCTCAGACTGAGTGACCCTGGGTTCTGTATATGATAGTCTATTCCATTCGCAGGAGTTTCCGCTGCTCTATTCTATGTTTCTTTTGTTGTCTGTTCTTGGGATGTTGATCGCAAGTTATACCCATCCCTTCCGGCGATTGAGATAATGATAATCCGGGCCTATGCGACTGTCTTAATAATCTAGCCGTCTCTAGCTACCGAGTCTCCGAGTCTCCCTCGCTTTTTAAACCTCTCCAAGCAAGGTCCCCAGTCACACAGGCCCGAAGCCAAGAAACCACGTGCTTGATTCGGAGGTGAAACCAAACGGGCAAAACCCCTCAAACAGGACAAACGAAAACATTCGGTTCCCTTCTCACATTTGGGTGTCATCAGTGTTTCCGAGTGCCAATGCGCAGGTCTTTGCAATTTGGCGGCGGCATATAATGCTCAGGACCCAAGCAGTCGGTAGTCTCTCACACTTGAATTAACTCCACTTTGCCCTTGTGTTGTGCCCCAAGCTGACCTCCCCCGACGTCTCCGTCACGTCCTTGGCCAACAGCGATATCGACAGGAGCGACAGAAACACCCAAGATTCATCGCATTGGATTGAAAGTCTGCAGAAGCCGCCTCGCGGAGCGGGGCAATAATGTCGAACCGTCACGCTACCCGTCCACGCCGTATCGATGACGCCCTTTCGCAGCTTGTCGACTCTCTTACTCCCCAACTGCCACTATCTGTCATTGGCGATGACTTTTCGGACGATGCTGAGGAAGCTCTCGCTGCCGCGGAAGAGCAGCGCCACCAGAGGCTCCTCGAGCGCGCGTGGCGCACCCTTGACGCGCAAGCGAACTCTGCAGACAACGCAACGCCCCCGTCCGGGAGTTTCGGGATCAATCGTCGGGGGAGCCTAGCTGGAGGGGAGGATATAAATAACGCGTCCGACTTAATAAAGCGGAAACTCCTGCGAGAGAATTCTAGTCCCGACAAGGCCATTCGGTTCTCGAATCTATACTCTCGACTCTTGACCCAGCCTGTGCTTTCGCAAAAATGGGGTATACTCTATCTACTTTTCCGACTGTCGAGCACGGAGCCGCCGGAAGAAATTTTGCATGAGGATCAAAGGCCACGCAGCCCGCTGATGGACCAGGCCAAGTTACAAAGAATGCTTGCAAGGGAACAAAGGGCGGGGAATGGGCCGATAGTAGGTTCGGATGACGATGGTCCAGCTGTGAGCTCATCGGCATCTCAAATAGCTGCGCGCCTCGAACGGAAGTCATCTTTGCGACAGCCAGAATTGGAGAGGGAACGAGACGCAGAGCACGCGCCAGGGGTGGAACGGACCCGTATGGGCCGTCATCAGGAGTCTGGAACAAGAGACACTCGAGCTGAGAGACATGGGACTTCTCGTAATGATCTCGAAAAGAACCAAACATCAACGCGGCCTGCCGAATCCGGGCTTTTGCGTGACCTTCCCTTCAACTTACAAGGCCTGTCATCTTCCGATCTGCAATTCTTGTCAGCCTCGACGCTCAAGCTACCCCCTGTTCTACCCCTACCAACCGTATCACTTCTTAATACCCTGGCTGAACCGTGTTTACTATATCGAGGTCTTTCGGCTTTTGTTGACGGCAGCGGCGAGGGTCTCATCAGTCAGAGTTTGCGGGCAGCTCTTTCGAATGAGCTTCGTTCTTACCTCGGCTTGGTGGCGACACTGGAAGGTGAGATTCGTAGGGCGCTGGCTGCGCCTGATGAATCAAGTGGTCCCAAGAGTGGCGTGACATTGAAAAGATGCGTAGTATGGACGAGGGATGCAACTATGGCGCTGCGGTTGATGAGTCTAATCGTTGAGGAAGCTCAGAGTAAGTATACTGACATGACTAAAGAGGCAAATTTTGACAAGTATCGCAGACAAGAAGGGTGGCCAACTGATCTCCTTGATTCATGGCTTTTCAACATCACACGGAGACCCATTTGTGTGCAACTTCGCAGAGAAGCTCCTCGCACATGTCACGAGACCATTCTATGATATGTTGAGGCTCTGGATCTACGATGGCGAATTGTCGGATCCCTATAAGGAATTTTTCGTCGTTGAACCGGACATCAGACCGAGCACAGATCCACGCCGTCTTGCCACTAGTGTCTGGGAGGATAAGTACAAGCTTGAAAATGATATGGTGCCTTCAATCGTCACGCAAGACTTCGCGAAGAAGGTGTTTCTTATCGGAAAGTCGTTAAACTTCATCCGGACCGCCTGCGGCGATTCCGGCTGGGTTGAAGCGTATTCCAAGGAAGCTTCCAAGGAACTGAGATACGGTGACACAGCCAGTCTCGAGACGTCAATTGACGAAGCTTACAAGGCCACCATGGCAAGACTAATCCATCTCATGGATGACAAATTCAAGCTTTTTGACCACCTTCACGCGCTCAAGAAATACCTGCTCCTGGGCCAAGGCGACTTCATTGCTTTGCTCATGGAATCGCTTGCATCCAACCTCGACCGCCCGGCTAATTCGCAGTACCGCCACACTCTGACTGCCCAGTTGGAGCATGCCATCCGTGCATCTAATGCGCAGTTCGACTCGCAAGATGTCATTCGACGTCTGGACGCACGAATGTTGGAGCTGAGCCATGGTGAAATCGGATGGGATTGTTTCACCCTTGAATATAAGATCGATGCCCCGGTGGATGTTGTGATTACGCCGTGGGGCTCTACCCAGTATCTCAAGGTCTTCAACTTTCTCTGGCGCGTGAAGCGGGTCGAGTTCTCTTTAGGCAGCACCTGGCGACGATGCATGACTGGCGCCAGGGGAGTCCTAGGAAGCGTCGATGACAAAGTCGGTTCGGACTGGAAGCGCGCACGATGCGCTATAGCGGAGATGATCCATTTCGTCTGCCAGCTACAATACTATATTCTTTTTGAAGTTATTGAGTCCAGTTGGGATCAATTACAGGCCTCTATCTCCAAGCCTGGTTGCACCCTAGATGATCTAATCGAAGCTCACACCAAATACCTCAATTCTATCACACACAAAGGACTCCTTGGTTCGTCGACTTCGTCGAAGACCAGCTCCAACAACAAACAGGAAGAAGGCTTCTTGTCCCAACTACACCAAATATTGAAGATAATGTTGGCGTACAAGGACGCAGTTGACGGACTGTACTCTTTCTCGGTTGCAGAGTTCACCCGAAGGCAAGAACTGAGCGCAAAAATCGAAACACGCACTGCACAAGGCCAGTGGGGACTTTCAGAGCGTGATCTCCTCTCCGCCCGACCTGGACCAGCACAAAGGGCAGCATCCACATCGTCATCATTCTCCTTCACGCCACATATTGGGAAGGCGGCCGATGAAGTCGCGACCCCATCATCTCTAGCGGACCACGATGTATCCACAGATGACCACATGCTTCCATCGCTCCGTACACGACTCCGCGATCTCTCAGCAGAGTTCCGCTCACGGTTAAATATTCTTCTTGGCGATCTCGCCTACCAACCTGATGTTGACATGCGCTTCTTGGGTGTGGTTATGAACTTTAATGACGTCTATGAGCCGGCTCGGAGGCGGAGAACGCCTGGTGCTAGCTCTCGGGATAAAGAGCGAATGAGGCGGAAAGCTGGTGCAACTGCTGGGAGTGCAGAGTCCCAATCGCAGAAAACGGATGTAAGGAAGGAGAAGAAGGACCCGAATGCACAATAATACTGCATTCCGGCCATTATTGATATGTTACCCAGAGTGGTTGGAGTCAAAGGAGAATCACGAGCATCGATATGATACCCAATGTAAATGATGATTTTACGGACCATCCATATATATATAGCCCTGTCCTTAGGAGCAGCCTACTAGTACTTGTACATAAAGAATAACATCCGACTTACAAATATCCCCGCCACTTCTCAAGCTCTCCAAAAGCTGCGCCAAGCTCACGTGAAAATTTTCCCGACACCGCAGAGCAAATACTGTAGTTTCTTCGGAACATACACTCCCAACAGAGCTACCTTCGACATCTTTATCCTGTTTTCAGCGCGGGGAGATACACTCAGAGATCTACGCGACTCCGAAATATCCATCTGTGACCGCTCGTTCCCTGCGAACCGGGCCTCCATGCCCGAAGAGAAAAAGTCGCGGTCGAAGCGGACCAGTTCCAAAACGAATCACACGAAGGATGCCGACGCTGGGAACTCGAGCCAACGAGGACAGGAGAAACAGGTAGATAATTGTGGGAAGAAACACGTCATTGATAATGAAGAGAAGATTTCTGTGGATGATGGGAAAATCCAGCGTCGGAGCAAGAAGCGGAGACGCAACGAGGATGATGGGGAAGGTACGCCAGTACTACTGAATGGGGAGCATATTGAGAGTGATGTGCACAAAAAGAAGAAGAAGAAGAGAGTGTCTTTCGCAGCGGGGTCGGAGGCGACTGATGCCCAGAACGATAGCGATGGAGATGAGGAGGACAAAGCTCAGTCACCAGGCCCGGAAGAGAAGGCAGGACAAGCAGACGGCGAAGTTGGAGACGCAAGCAAAAAGGCGAAGAAGAGAAAGAAAAAGGAGGGAAAGAAGAAATCAGGAGATTCCACCAAGCACTCGACGAATACAGAGTCTGCCATGGAGCACAACAGCGGCGAATCCCCTATCCTTTCCTACCTTGATCTATACCATAAAGACCGCCCAGCGTGGAAATTTCAGAAAATCCGTGAGACGCAGCTCTTCAAGCACATCTTGTCCTTGGAGCATATTCCCGTGCGATACAACGCCGCACTTCTTTCATATTTACAGGGTCTGAGGGGTGAAGCAGCAAAAGGACGGCTGCGGGAAGTGGCCCAGACTGCTATACAGACGGATACCGAGGAGACGAAGCCCAACGCCATCATCGAGAACCCAGAACCCTCAGACGGCCAAGCTATGTTGCCTTACGCCGATTACAGGAAGGCCGTCTACGTCTTCCGAACGAGATTAACCGAGTGGAAATCAACGGAAGACCCTGGGGAGTCGTATGAGCAGTTGGATGCGGAACTCAAGGAGAGGTTTCTGAAAAGGCAGCGCGCGGAGATCATAGTCTATGCCATTGATGGGAAAGTCTTCACCATGTCTAACCTTAAGGCGCCACCGCAGAAGGGGAAGAATGCAACGCTGAACCAGCCAGGCAAAAAGAAGAAGAATCGCACTGCTTTTGTGGAGATCTCTAGTAGCAGTGAGAGTTCGGACGACAGTGACAGCGACAGCGACAAAGCACATGGTCACAAGAAGGAGAATAATGAGACACGGAGCCAACCTGTCAAGAAGAAGAAAAAGAAGAAGAATCGGACCGCAGTCGTGGAGGTTTCAAGTAGTAGTGAGAGCGACAGCAATTCAAGCAGTTGAGTCTGCTTCTGTCGGTGGGTGAAAAGCCTTGGTTATATATAGCATCACGGCGTTCCTCTATTGCGACTGCTGGCGGACGATCCTGCTACCATGCATGGTATTTACGATGAATAGAATATCCTAGATAATGGAATTTTCGGAGGTCTTCTCTTTCCTCGAAATAGAACATCTCTGTCTTGGTGGTGGAAGGCGGTGACGACGACCGCTGACGGACCAGAGCTTGAGCTTCTGCCAGGCATCCCAAAGCACGCGTCCTCTGCACCACCTCCTCATTCCTTCCCTCTTTCCTTGCATCCTGATAAATTCACCCTTACTGCCCTCCCGTTCTCTCTGTCTCGTCCTTCTTTTCAGGTGCAATTTCAGTGACCGCAATCATGTCTGGTAAGATTTCGAGCCATTTCTGCCGACGTCCGTGACTTCATCGGCGGGCTAACACTCTCTGCGAACAGGAAGTGCAGGCTACGACAGACACATCACTATATTCTCGGACCAAGGCCGTCTGTATCAAGTTGGTATGCTCTCCAGAACTCAGCAACACACTTCTCAGACACCGATTTCTCTCTCCCTCTACCCGCCTGGCTACAGCCCAAATGCCAGGATATCCCGCTAACAAGGAATGTTTTCCGGTCTACAGAATATGCATTCAAAGCTATAACCGCCGCAAACATTACCTCGATAGGTGTGCGGGGGAAAAACTGCGCCGTAGTGCTTTCTCAGAAGAAAGTTGCTGTATGCCACCCAAGCTTCCCGGACCACTCGACAGCTCGTTCTGATCCATAGTCCAGGACAAATTGATCGACCCATCGTCCGTTACACATATCTTTAGGCTCTCTCCCTCTGTGGGCTGCGTAATGACCGGCTCCATTGCCGATGCTAGAGCTTGCGTTGACCGCGCTCGCGGTGAGGCCGCCGAGTTCCGATACAAGTATGGCTACGAGATGCCATGCGACGTGCTTGCCAAGCGCTTGGCCAATATCAACCAGGTTTACACACAAAGGGTATGCCGTACACCCGTTCGTTCCCAATATTTGGGGGGATTTATTGGAGGCTAACGCTTCTCACCACGTAGGCCTATATGCGCCCGCTCGGAGTTGCGATAACCCTGATCTCCGTCGACTCGGAAAATGGCCCACAGCTTTACAAATGTGACCCTGCCGGTTATTACGTTGGATACAAGGCCACCGCCTCCGGTCCGAAGCAGCAAGAAGCTCTCAACCACATGGAGAAGAAGCTAAAGAACAGAGACTATGCGGAGGGTAGCTGGGAGGAAGTCGTCGAGCTGGGCATCACCGCGTTGGGCAGCGTACTGAGCGTCGACTTCAAGAAGCACGAATTGGAAATCGGCATTGTTGGTGGTCCACGGGCGGATGGCCAGGAAGGCACAGATCCTCACTTCCGAGCGCTGACGGAGGAGGAGATTGACGAACGGCTACAGGCTATCAGCGAAAAAGATTAATGTGTGAGCTCTAGTCCGCCAATTAGTAGACGCAGCGATATCAGCACAATATATGGATCGCATTCTGTATCTGAGGTGTGTTCAATGTGTAGTCTCGCTTGCTTTTTCGCGTCAGTAGTCAGCTTCTCTTACTCCAACATGGTGGCAATAGAGACTGAGAGAACGACACATCAGCACGTCAGAGAAGACGATTGAAAGAATGCTCAATTGTATAATCCAAGAGGCGAAGAATCTGCACGTCGGGCGAATGCGACTTCCGACTGTCACGTCACGTTCAACGGGGCGCAGTTGGCGAGCCCATGATTTCACGTAAATCCCACGATGGACGCATAGCATCCTCCGGAGTGTGTTGCGAACTCGCGATGAGGTGAGGAACGTCTCTCAGACAGCCCAGGCAAAATCGCCACCAAATAATGCAGCGCGACTATTAGAATGGGGATCAGAGTGGGTTTATGAAGCAAGGGGATCAATCAGAAGCGCGAGCCTTGGGCTGCAGGTTGGTCCCTGTTCAGCTGGGCTTGACCGTGGCGGAGCACTCCCCCATTCGTGCCTCCGTGGTCCAAGCCCGTTGTTCCTGGACCACTTTTCGATCTGGGCCAATCCTGGGCTCCTCTGGCCACGCCGTTCTTCAAAGAATGTGGCAAGAGAGATACGAACCGAACGACCCCAGCTGGCCTGACCGGCCAGACCCATCTGAAGCGCTTGCGAACGATTCCGAGATCGAAGAGATGCTCTGAGAACAAATGAAGTCTCGATAATTCCCAAAATCCAGCCTATGGCGTCTGTCAACCGCGTTCTTAGCATTTTTTTTATTGAATACCCCCTTGCCTTGGTCTCTGCCAGGGCACCGGGGTGGCTCTTCTCCAGCGACATCATTGTCCCTCGTCGTGTGGCATTGACCCATTCTCATCCAAACCACTGGCCACACAGTTGCTTAGGTTGATGCCCACCCCAAATTTACTCCATGCGATGGGGCTAACCAATGTAGCTCATTCCCGTCCCGGACACATAGTTGTCGTCCTCACACCTCCCCTGGTCCGTGAGCTATAGATCCACCAGAGTTTGACATCTTCCAGCTGTAATGTCCCTTGGGTCTGCCAACATCAGTAATCTATTGGCACAGCCAGCCACATCTAACGATGATCCTCTTCTTGCAACGCTCCTCACCCTCTTGACAAGATGGTCGAGCTTCTAGTCTTCGCCGTTGCCGTATCATATTAAGCTTAAAAGGAATATCCCACCCACAACCATGGACCAGGCTCGGCTGAAACATACCGTCGTTCATTTGAGCTTTGACAGCCTTGTTCTCTTTTCTATTCTTTCCCTTAGGCCACGGTTAATACGTATTTTATTCAATTCTGCTGGCATCCTCGCTTGCTTTCCTCAGCTTTCTTTGTCTTAGATTCAATTGATCCCTAGAAGGGGTAGCAAACTCTTGCAAGGCAAGTTTACAATGGCCGACGGACGTAAGTATTTCATTCTTGCCTTAGCTCCGGAGGTAGCCACAGACTAATAGAGCCGCAGTTAATCAAGCACGCGCCTTGAGAGTGACTGAACTCATGAACGATTACCGTACTCTCCTCCTGCATACCCTACAGCTAAACGTCTCCGTACCGCCAGAGGACCGAGCGGAAGAGGGATACAGGGAACTCCGGGAGTGTCTGGCCGCTGCGAACGCTTTGATGGCTTCTAGCTATAGCCCTGGTCCTCCACCAGGCGACGCTTCGAGCGAGGAAGCCCAGCAGATCCAATTGCGAAGGTATTCACCGCGTCCGAGCAAACTTGAAGCTTGTGTAGTTTCTTATAATCGACAGGGTCATACTTGATGGTAGTGCCCGAAGATTCCAAGCTCATCGGATCTACCTCCGAGCTGCTGCGGCCAAGCGATGGGCCATACACCGTGATAGCATCCTACGTGGGCAGAGACCAGGACCGCAGCACGCAACTCAGTTGAAAGCTATCAGCAACACGTTCCGTCAGGTTCGTCGAAATTCCCCTTACCCCCTCTAACCCGTTGGCTAATTTCATTGGTACAGGAACTCGCACAAATATCAAATCACCATGTTATTGCGGATCTCCGGGCCGCTGATGTGCGAGCTGGACATTGGCTCGACGATGACCCAACGTTAGATGCGATTCTATCTTGGATCCGGTCGCACTCTTAATGAGGGCGTCATTACGTCTCTAATGACAGACTGAGCCTTTGCGTTAATAGGGATATAGTACTGGTACGACTATCAGCCCAACAAAACCTGCATACATTCCCTTTTGGCTGGCATTGCATGCATTATTCCTTCTTTTTGTCTTACACGCAGGCTGTGTTCCACCCCTTTTAACTCTGATGCTGGGCATGAGTTAAGAGCTTTTGATTTTTGAACTATTATCTTTTGCTTTCTGTCTTACCTATCTGGCGGCGATGATATACCCTAGAGTGCTGGCTTACACTCACTGTTTGGCATTTTCTACTCAGAGTATTTCCCTTGTCTCCATGTTCTCGCTTTTTCTAAAAAGTCCTGCATGTCTGAGTCATATTATCCATAAGCCTCATCCAGCTCAGCATGATGTTTCGGGTATTCTGCATCAACCAGGGAGAATTATAAAGCGGGCATTAACTCAATTTGTCTTTACTGTTATCTTTCTCGACCCAGATAGACACTGGGATATCAACCAGTCTCTTCCGGTACTTAGAGATTCCTTGGCGTGCCCATCTCTCAGCATTCATAGCTGCATTTCACATGAACCGAGGTAGTATATCATCTTCCGGACTTTGGATGATCAGCAGGCATGCACACGCTTGTAAACCTCAAGGGTGCCGGGGAGCTTTCGCTCCTTGGTGATAGTCAAAAGGCCCGTCCCAACGATATGAGAGCATATACTAAGAGCCAGCGACGATCGCTTACTGCTCTACCTTTCCTTAGAATGACCATCGCAGATCCTGAGCGCTTCGCATGATGTGGCTTTGGGTGCAAGACCCTCGGGACGCGGGCTGTTCATTTCATACTGTAGAATCCCAGACAATACTATCTTAACTTCCTCTGGGATGATCGAGTGCAATACTACCCACGGTCATTCCCATCGCAGAAACTGGCACTGCAACCCAACTTCGTTCCCATGATGTAGTCGGCAGCAGCCACTTTAGCGCCGTCACGGCGATCATGCGAGGCGGATCGCTCAGCTTATTCTAATCCAAACCAACTTTATAGTTTTGCTCTAACCTGACTGATATTGCCCAGAGTGTTAATGTGGGAAGCCCATTTCCCTCACCGGGTTGTTCGTGCTCCAGTGGCTTCCATGCTGGAGTTTTGGGGAATTGTAGAAGCGCTCGTGACAGCTCACCAGACAAACCCATCATTGGAGATCGCATGTCCCGAGTTTTTCCATGTGTGACAGGCGGAAAATTTGCTATTATTGCATGGCAAGATCCCGCAGTCACTCTGGCATAAAGAAATGCAAGGACACCCTGGATGAACAGGATAGCATCATGGGGGAAAGGTCAGACAGCATGATCACAGAATAACTGAGAGTCTTGTGTGGAGTGTATCAGAGAATTCCACCAGATGGAAGTTGCTCAGTTCCCTGATAGAAGGAATGGTTATAAATATAGCTCTAATTTCCGAGCTGTTTTTCCTTTTCACGAAATCCTTCCTTTGCTGCTTCTCTTCGCCCCAAACAAACATTCGATAAACAAGACTCTCGCCACCCGCACACTGCTCCTCCTTCCCGTTCCTGCACTGCTTCGTTCCACCCCCAGCCAATCAACTTCACCTCCCCCGCCATCGGTACCTGAAGTATAAGGCACCCGCTCTTGAGCTGCGAGTACTGTTGTTCAAGGCAAGGACAACGCAGGCTCCAAGATTCTTTCGCTTCTGTTCTTGTCTCTTCTGAGCAGGGAGCGCTCGGCAAATTTAGTGAGTACCTTACTATTTTAGGGGCATGCTATGACCTTTCTCCGGTCCCGATATTCCATGTTTTTTTCTCGGGCTCATCCTCGCCCTTCTATTCCATCACTATTACTCTGGGAATAACATTTCCTCGTCTGTCACACAGCTCGGCACTTCCTCACCGTCGAAAACAATTTTCCGCCCAGTATGTCCGGATTTAAAACCGTCGGCTACTTTGTCAATTGGGTTCGTGACAACCCCGTCGTGAACATCGCGGCGAGCTAGATGCATCAATTATATATCGGCCCCGCGCAACTAACAAACTTGAGGCAGGCAATCTATGGCCGCAATTACAATCCCCAGGATCTCCCCGCCGACAAGCTAACCCATGTTCTCTATGCATTTGCTAATGTTCGGCCGGAAACTGGTGAAGTGTACGCATCTTAATTGACGTCTGGGGCGTTCAATCGAAGCTAATCTCTGATAGTTATCTCTCGGACACCTGGTCTGACATCGAGAAACACTATCCCACTGATTCTTGGAATGATACCGGAAACAATGTCTATGGTTGTGTTAAGCAACTGGGCTTGCTGAAGCGGCAGAACAGGAAGCTCAAGGTTCTCCTCTCCATTGGAGGATGGACATATTCACCGAATTTCACCCAGGGAGCCGGTACCCCCGAGGCACGCGCGAGGTTCGCTGAATCCGCCACTCGGCTTATCATTGACCTTGGCTTTGATGGCAAGTGACTCCATGAATGAGGTTGTTCAATGATTATTAACCTGAGTGTGTAGGCATTGACATTGATTGGGAGTATCCCCAAGGTATATCGTATGGCTCGTTGAAGCACTGCTAGTCGCTAATAGGGGCATAGACGACCAACAGGCGCAAAACTATGTAGACCTCCTTCGGAGATGTCGTGAGGTAATCATGCCCGCCTGGACTATAAAGCAATACTAATACGAGCAGGCCTTGAACAATGCCCAAGGAAACCGGACGTTCCGGCTCACTGTGGCTGTTCCGGCTGGTGAGTGCCCTCACCGAAATGGTAATCTATTGCTGACATTTTGACAGGCCCGGAGAACTACCGAAGGCTCCGACTTCAAGAAATGACACCTTACCTGGACTTCTACAATCTCATGGCTTATGATTATGCCGGGAGCTGGGACCAAACTGCCGGCCACCAGGCGAATCTCTATCCATCCAACGACAATACCAAATCCACTCCTTTCAACACTGCCCAAGCGGTCAATTACTACATCCAAGTGGGAGGTGTCCCAGCTTCGAAGATGATCCTGGGCATGCCGATATATGGCCGAGCTTTCCAGAACACCGACGGCCCCGGTAAGCCCTACTCAGGTGTAGGTGAGGGAAGCTGGGAGCAAGGAGTGTGGGATTACAAGGCACTTCCCAGGCCCGGAGCCACAGAACACCTGGACCGCAATATTGGTGCATCTTGGTCGTATGATCCGGCCTCTCGCACCATGATCTCATACGATACGCCTGCCCTAGCCGAGATCAAAACCAACTACATCCGCGACCACCAGCTCGGCGGCGCAATGTGGTGGGAGACGAGCGCCGACAAAGGTGGCAGGTCCGCAAATAGCGCTGACGGAAGCCTGATTGGCACCGTTGTTGATGGTGCTGGAGGGGTCAGTGCCTTGGATCAGTCGGAAAATGCAATTGAGTACCCTGACAGCCAGTACGACAATCTACAGGCCGGCTTTCAGTGAGCCGTGGTTAGCGGATGGACTGCTCGTTGCGTTAACGCATCACGTTACTACTATACATTCGCTACATGTACATACTATCGTTACTGCACCCGGTCGGCCGGCAGGTTGCTTGGCTTGAGATGATATTCTCATTCATATCTCACTATTTTCAAGGTTACAGGCTTTCTAGAACGATCCAAACGCACACGTTCTTACACCAACTCCACCAGCCTTCACACCGGCACCGCCATGACTAAACACGCACTACCGGATCGAAGAAAGACGAAGAAATCCGACTCGCCATTCACTTGGACTCATCGAAAACGTAGGTGAGGTGGCACTTGCCGCAGTACTGACGGTTCTGCATGGCAGCCATAAAGATACCAGCACCGCACTTCGCACTCGTTAGCCAAATCCATAAAGAATCCAGAAGCCGAGGGCATCCTACCTCAGGAGAAGGACATTCACGGCGCAGACGCTCGATCTTGCCATCCCCATCAACCTTGTAGTACTTGAGCACAGCGAGTTTGGTCTTCTTGCGCTTGTGCTTGATCTTCTTGGGGGTAGTGTAGACCTTCTTCTTGCGCTTCTTGGCACCACCACGGAGGCGAAGGACAAGGTGCAGGGTGCTCTCCTTCTGGATGTTGTAGTCGGAGAGGGTGCGGCCGTCCTCGAGCTGCTTGCCAGCGAAGATCAGGCGCTGTTGGTCAGGGGGGATGCCCTCCTTGTCTAGACCACGGGAGAATATTAGCGAAAACGGTAGGGAGAGAGGGGGGGATGAAGACGCACCCTGGATCTTGGACTTGACATTGTCGATGGTGTCGGACGACTCCACCTCGAGGGTGATAGTCTTACCCGTGAGGGTTTTGACGAAGATCTGCATGATGGAAGGCCTGGGGGGGTTCCTTAGTTTCTCGTGGTCATGGGAGAAGAGTGGTCTTGGGTGCTCCCTCCAAGGTATTCATTGTGCCTTTTTCTTTGCCTTGTGTGCGTCGGGGTGTGGATACATATCGTGAAGGCGCAGCGTAAATGGAGATTTGGGGTGGGTAATACAGGCTCCGGATGCTGGGGTAGGATGCTTACCTCGACAGAACTTGTCTTCCTCAACCTTCGTGCGAACTTGGGAGAAAACGATCTTGGGAAATGTGGAGGAGTGGCTCGTTAAAATCGGTTGTGTGATCACGTGAATTTTGACACTGGAATAGGCTTAGTACCAGCGCTTCTCAGTCATGTGATCACAAGCTTGCCTGATGTCATTCATGCCTGAATTAGAAGGCATTAATCATCGCGATCCATCTTGTGGCCTCAGTGCTTCAGCCATGATGATCATTGGAAGTGAAGTCGGTAGCCACCGTCAACCCTCGTCCCCTTTGCTCAGAATTATTGGTGTCTGGAACAGTTATCAGCATCAATTATTTAAAAAGCTATTAGAATGGAATGGAACCCCCAGAGTGACGATGTCTCACCCTCGCAAGGTTCTGAAGGGAGAATCGAGCAAGGTCGAGACCAAAGGACCAAGCTCTGGCGACTCCTTGCAGACAAGCGAGCCACCAGGATTGCGGCTGAACTACGTCGGGACCGCGATATCTCCGGCTCGAGCCAAGGGCGCAGCGACGATATCGATCCACCTGGCCAGGCCTCGTAACCTGTGCGGCCCTTGTTGCTGGGCCAACATTCCCATTGTTGATCTGAACCGCGGATAGCCTCATCGTCTCCATCCCCTGTCCTTGGTTCCCACCTCTAAATACCTTGACTTCCTTGAGGGCTTGCTCTTGGGTTTCTCTTCAGATTTCGAGTTTGAGACAGTCATCAACGCGCAAGTCGCTTTGTGTCGGTCTCGTTTGCGTTTTCGTACTGCTCGAGTACTTCACACGCCGTTCCCGCAAGGCACTGCCTTGAGATAGATCTAGCCTCGAGAAAAAGCGGTCTAATCTCTTGACTCAGGCTTTTCTGCTTTTTGTTACTTCTCTTCTTTAGCTTCATTTTCTAGTTTGTGTTTTTTTTCTTAAGGGTACACTTACTGACACCGGTACAGGCCAGTTTTCGTCCCATCTGTGTGGCCCCGCCCGACGGCTCGCAGCGCTGCGCGAGGTTGGTCAATCGCTTCTGCAGAATGTGTCAGTGCAGATGCTGAGATGTATGATTTTTCCAGGTTCTGCAAGGCCGGTCTGTCAGGGAACCAATATATCCACGACCACCTTGCTCGCCATGCTTTCGAATTCGCAGAGTACCCTTCATGGGCGCCATCAACGACATCGACGGCAGATCTCGACCCCATCCGCACTTGATGCCGCCAAACCCCAGAGCCTCCCTTCACAGGCAATGCATAGGTACCACGCTCATCGCCGTGGCCAGAGTCTGGACCAGCGCGCAGTGCAAGCCCAGCGACCACAGCCCAAGCGGGATGCTTCAGCTACTAACCAGCAGCTTTCTTTCTCTCCGACATCAACTCTTGCGTCTACAATGCCTGAAATCCAGTTGCGACAACACGATATCCAGGCACTAAACAGAGGCACTTATCAAGACACTCAAAATATGCCCCTGATACATCCAAACTTCGTGAAGAACGAGGACCAGACTCGGGACAGTCGGCCTGTCAATTACCACCTGAACCTCATTCAACAACAACAGCAACAGCTACACGATGCTAAGCTCGGCTACCACGGCACGCTCGAGGGCCAAATCCTTGACAACAGCTCCTGGGATATCTGCAAACCCGACCTTGCATCTTCACTTCAACACGTTGCAAATACACCCCCCAATGATATGAGGCGGCACTCCATTCATTCAAATGAAAGTACCTCATATGAGCCGCAGACGCCAACGAAAAGCAACACACGTAAGCGGGAGTCAAAATGACTGAGAATTGTACAAACGCTGATGGGAACCGCAGAGTACTTTCCTATTTCCCCAGCAACCACACCGTTCAACAGGGCGGTAGACCTTGCTCAATACTGCCCAGAAATGCAGGTGTCCCCTGCGAAAGGCCAGAATATTGCCAATGCCATCTCGTCGCAGCCAGAATATATGCAGCGAGCTAGATCACTTCAAGGAGTTGCTGGGACTACCTTTTCCCAGCCAAAGATTGAAATGCCCTCCCCGCCAAACACAACCTTATTTGCAATTGATGATTTTGATACATTTGACTGTTCGCAGGGTTCCAGTCTTGATATTCTAAAGCCAGGTGATATCTCGCAAAGCCAGTATTCCTTGTCCTCGGCGTCGTCGTCATTTCCTTCCCCAGAAATTGCCGCCATTCGCAGTTCAGAGGAGTGCAGTGAAAAGAAGGCCAAAGTTCCGATATGCCCAGTAACCCCTAGCCGCCTAAGTCCCAGAAAACATTCCAGTACACCGTCTGCTGCCTCATCAGTGAAACCAAAGCTCTCTCCCCGAGTCGCGACAATTGACAACCTCAACCTCGACGCCCGCGTTCACGCTTCTATAAAAGAAACCGGTGTCACTATTGATGAAATTGCAGCGTACATCCACGGCCCAGACCCTGAGGATGGCAAGTGGGTATGCCTCCACCCCGGTTGCCAGCGCCGCTTTGGCCGCAAGGAAAACATCAAGTCGCATGTGCAAACGCACCTGGGAGATCGTCAGTACAAGTGTGATCATTGCGACAAATGCTTTGTTCGCGGACATGATTTGAAGCGCCATGCCAAAATCCATACCGGAGACAAACCGTACGAATGCTTATGCGGGAATGTTTTTGCGAGACATGATGCCCTCACTCGACACCGTCAGAGAGGCATGTGTATTGGTGGTTACAAGGGAATCGTGCGGAAGGCAACAAAGCGTGGCCGCCCGAAGAAGCAGCGACCAGAGATGGAGGAGAGAAGAGAAAAAGCTTCCAAGACGCGTCTGAGGATCGCCGAAAAATTATCATTTGACTCTTCCGGATCAGACAGTTCTCGTCAAACCCCACCTTCGGAAATTCTTGAAAGTATGAGCCTCCATGGCTCCAGCTCAGCGGATGAAATGGGAACATTCGACAACCCGAACTACTTGCCTCCTGAGGTATTTACATTCACGCCTCCCGAATCTCCGAGTTACGGCATGGCAAGTAAACCAGGAAGCCCACGATCACTCACGCCAAGCTCCGAAGATGAAATGCTGCCTTTGTCTCCGTCCAAACGCCCAATGGAGAAGATCATGGAAGACTCAGGTCTCCCAGTCATCTCAGACGCCGGCACCTGCTCATTCTCGACCGTTTCAAATTCAAGTACACATGCATTTTCTTCTCCACACACGGCCGCAACTCTGAGTGAAGCGTCTCAACCGTCTGACCTCGATATCTTCATCAATCATGAGCCTTCCTCTAGCTTCACCAAACAAGACTTTCCCGGCTTGGACGATTCTGACATGGCTACATTTCCCGACTATGTGAATACTTCGTCTTTTGACACGAGCTTGGATATTCTTCAGGGAAAGAATTTTTCCACTGGGCCCACAATGGGCGACGATTTCTTCTCGTTTCAATTCCAAGTTGATGACCAACCGTCGGATGTTATGTCCAGAGAGTTCTTCTTGGATTGAAGCAATCCACTATCAGAAGCAAAACATACCTCAAACGAGAGGATTGACGACGCAACGGACCTTGCGATGAATAATGGCTAATGTGCGGCATCAAACAAAACTTTCACCCCTTATGGCTTGGAACCATCTATGACTGAAACCATGCGTATGGGATACGATTTTCGACTCTGAGAACAACACCCTACGGGGCCATGTACAATTCTACGACTGCAATTTTCCAACGACAAAATAATTCTAAGCAAATGGCTTTTCGGGGAATCCTATTTCATCTTCTCTTTCTTTCCTTCTGCGACGCCCCGTTGGGTATGGCGATCAATCAACTCGATTTCTGGGAGATTTTGAGCAAACTGCTTAATAGATCGGCGTCCACTCCCCCCCTTTGTTTACAGGCCTTCCTTTCTTTCTTTTGTGGCTTTCTTGTTTGGACGTTGATGGGTTTCACCTCCCGATCTCGAACCCTGTATGGTGTCTGCGATTTTGCTATGTTTCAAGATCTGAAAATTGATCTGTTTCCCTGAGATGTTTACTTGGCACAATGTTTCCCAATCTTTAGCGACTAAACTCAATCGATCACTGAGTTGTTTGCTTGTGGCCTGTACTTTACATAACTTTATCCGCTAGTGTTTGATGACCTAACATCCATGGTGAATCTCCAACCTTCTTCATTCCTTCCAATATAGTATGTTCATGGCATTGTGCGAATCAAAATGTTGGTCGTCAGCTCTATATTGGATAGCCCATGTGATTCTTCTCGGGACTGATAGGTAAGAGAACGAAACGCAAACCCAGAACACCGCGCGCAATGCAGAATCTACATAGCGGAGAGGGACAATTAATCGACGCTCCTCCACCCTATTGACAATTCTATCGGATGGTCTTCTTCGGAAGCAAAGATGTAACTTTGGACATTGCCTTTCGGCGCTTTGTCTGCAAAGAAGGTCGAATTTCCATTGAAGGAGAGTTTCCCATCTTCGAGCTATAATGTATTGCAGCGTTAGTTTGGCTCACTCACGGTGGAAGAACTTGAAGGCGTTTCGTGTCAGGTTATGAATACTTACACTGAATTTTGTAGGAATTGAAACGCGCGAACCGCAGGTGAGGATATCATCTTCGAAGGCGCAGGCACCTTTGCGGGTCTTCAGGGTCAATGTGCCGTCTGGCGTTAGAAAAATCAAGATTAGAATTATGCCTTGTTTCTCTTCCGGATGCGCTAAGGGTTGAGATCGGACGGACCAGGTGTCTTCTTTCCTCTGAATGTTGCGCAAGTGCCCGAGGAGTACCATGTACCGCGGCCGATGACACAACCACGCTGGTGGCCCATCGAAGAGACAATTAGGTTTCCTCTGCCTGCGAAGGGAGTGCTTGTTTCTGTTGGCTCAAGGGGGTGCCGGGTTTCGGTGGGGCGGTGGCTGGGATTTTTGTTTGAGGTTTTAGGCTGGTAAATTATACCAGTGCTTGGGCAATTGGATGTTTGACCGTCTACAATGGAGAGTTAGTTCTAGCACTCTGTGGGCTGGAATACTTGCGAAGTGGATAGGTTGAATAAACCTGGATTTGACGGAACGAATCTCCCTGTTTGGAGGGGCCCTTGAACGTTGAAGAAGTACCAGACTTCCTGGAGCCGGTGAGATCGACATCGGACTGTGACGGTCGCGCCATGCGTCTTCGACAATGCATCCTCGATTTCACGACGGGTGTATGTCTGGTCGTATGACGGCACGATTCCGGCATTGGCGAGTGTCTATGCTTATCAGCGATTTGCCTACTCGGGGGTGAGGTATATGATACATGATGGCAGGAAAAGAGACAACAAACCTCGAAAGTAGGAAGTTCGTGGAACAACTCTACTGTTTTGTTGAAGTAGTCGACGACTTCTTGTTGCGGGTAGTAATCTGAGTAGCAGTGCCTCTCTAATGTGCTGACGCAGGTACCATGTTTATTCCATTCATGCTCCCAGAGGTTAGGGTCGTCTCCCCTGAAGTCTTTCCAGTAGGTACTCATTTCGTCGAGGAGGTCACTTCGGCCTGCATCGACAAGGATGAGGGAGATATTGCTATATCTCCTCCGTGAATCGCAATATTGATCGAAGCCGCCATTGCAATGGTCCGGCCTAGACATCAATAACGAAGAGGTATCAGCATCCAGGGAGCTGTGGAGTACCACGCACACTACTACCTGCGGATTTCTCCGGAGTGCCTGAGGAATATTGCTCACCAGAGTCCATGGATAGTCCAGGAATCCTTAGGCCCAATAGCAGGGTCAGCGTCCCAGAACTGTGTCTGGAGCATCTGGCCTCCAGGGTAGTTGAAACAGCATGTATCCTGTCCATGGTATTGGGTCTGACAGCTCAGCTCGAGCTTGCCACAGTTGTAAGCGTTTCCTGAAGGAGTAGGCTCTGCACTTGAAAGGGGCGAGAGACCCAGCGAGTTTGTGAGAGTTCTGAGGATTTGCTGTGGGCCTGGGATGGCCTCAAGAAATCCTGGCCCGGCCGACCTCATTGCTCGAGATATCCAAGGACGATGCTCAGAAGGGATGGCCGACACAAGATGCTCTAGACTGGAGCCTTCTTCAGGCAATCTATAGCCAACCAATATATTTCTGAATGCTGCAGTAAGTTCTTTCGGCAGCAGAGAAGCCCGAGACGAACCTTTGTCGAGGCTACCAACTGTAATCAATGTTGTTTTCAAGGTTGTTGGTGCCAAGTCCACGTGAGGATAGTATGACTAAGCACGCCGTCACCTTGTCTGCCGCCTCCTCAGTTAACTACATGCTGGGCTGGTGATGAAAACTGCATTATTCCGAGATGAGCGGGGTATAATCTATGGAGGAAAAAAAATACAAATAATTGCGACAAAATAAGAAACCGGCTCCACTGGGACATAGATATGAAAAACCGGGTATGCTCAACTGCCGTGAGCTTGTTCAGCTGCAGAAGGTTGTTCCTGCACACGTTCTTTCCAGAGCCTCAGGACCTCGAATCCAACCTCAACGGCGATGAGGAGAATGATAATCCACTCCAATCGGAGGCCGTGCGTCTCACTCAGCCTTTCACGGAGGACGCTAGCTATCTCTTGCGCATAATCCATCTTCTCATTCAGTAGCTTGATGCGAATCCCCACATCCAAAGCCCTCCCAACCTGTTCGTAGTACCCTTCCAAGCCAAGCTCATGCCGACTATCCCAGAATAGATCCGGAAGCGAGTCGGTGAGTTCCGAGTAGAGATTCAACTGAGCGCGGACGCTCAGGAGCTGACCCGTTTTTCGAAGGATAAAGTCTCGGGTGAAGGGAAGGCGAGAGCCTTGTGACAAGAGAGTAGGAATGGATCGCGTAGACTCGAAGTAGTTGGAAAGTAGGGTTTCTAGCACCGCTAGCTTCGTGCTACGGGCTAACCCTGAAGAAAATGCGACCTTGGTCAGAACTGTGTCCACAGATTGATGGGCAGACTGTGGCTCTGATACAATGTCGCTAGGCTTGGTTCCGAGAATAATGGTGTCGCCTTGAATGCTGCTGTTCTCCCGTTTTGTATCTTCGACATACTCTAGGTCCTCTGTTTCGAGGCTATCAACGTGCGCCCCCTCTGCCCCTGGGAGTAGCGTCCTGGTAGCCAAGAAAGAGGTGAACCCTTCAGGAAGTGCCCACGAAACGACTGTCCCCGAAGGGAAGACAAATATGTCGCCAATTTCTTCCGAGGATAGACCGGCCGCGCTTGGATTGCTTACTCGGCGTACCGAGTCCAAAGGAACTTGGACATGTACCACCTGGGGATATAGACCAGTCTCTAGGGGATCTGGTTCATAACCTCTCTCTTGTAAAATTTCTCGGACTTTGCGAATATTGAACTTCTCGGCTACAGCGTAGGCAGTAACTGCCTTTTGATTGAAGTGTCAGCGATTGCGGGTCATGAACATAGGGGAACGAACCCTGGTTTGCAATAGGCCGTCCTCCCTAAGCCGGGCCTTTGACCGGAAATTATCTTTCGACCTCTGTGCCTCTACAGCAACTCTGCGTAATGATGTTGGCGCGGCTGGAGATCTTCCGCCTCTTCTCCTCTGCGTTTGAAACTCTAGAGACACCCCTTCGGACGTGTCATTGGTCGGAGGTTGTTTCTGAGCAAGGAAGGCGTTCGAGGAGAAAAAATCTTTCCGCCGGGGAAGACTCAACGGAGACGACGCATGAATACGTTGGCTCTGGGGCTGTTTAAGCAGCCGATTCAGTGCAGTCCGTTTGCAGACCGACGAGGCATGTGGTCGTGCAAACATGGTAGTACCGGGGAAGGGGATGAACGGTAAGCATAGATTCGTCGGTGCATATCATATTAGGCCTTTAGATGCCTCACAAACCATGGCCCCTTCTGGACAAAGCCAGCAGAGGATTGCCGTCAAGCATGCAATAGTAATAACAATGAGAGTTTCGAGTTGACCTGGGTTGAACCAGAAACAGAAACGCGTGACTTCATAGCAGTGCTGAGTCAGTTACCGATGCGGTTAGTGTGGGACCGCCAGTTCCTCCGCCGATGTTCTCTGTCTGCACGGCCTCTCGCTTGAGGTTCAGTCGCAGGAACGAAACGACCCTTCCCGCCATGGACGCGCCTGGCGCGACTGAGGCATCGAAGAGCGTTAGTCGAGAAAATCTGGAGCAGGCCGCGCCTGCGAGACTGAGGCCCCAGCACAGACGCCCTAATCGGCATGTCCACGTCGAAACTGATGACGGTGACAACGATCGGGACGACGAGGAGGGAGAATGCGTGGCGGGTTCTGGATCAGAGTCGGATTATGGGGGAAACGATGACGAGGATGATGAGCCGCACCTCAAGTATGCGTACTTGACCAAACAGTTGGAAGGTATTTACCGGAATGGAGATGCAACAAGCGCTTTTCTGGCCACCGGGGACAAGATGGTATGTAATACTAGATTATGATAATTGACATATGGCTGATTGCTTCAATAGATAGTTGGCACACACAACGGGAACATTGTGGGTAATCAGGGAATATATGAAACCTCCTGAGCTGACCTCGGCACAGCATGTATTCTCCATACTTTTGTTTCGCGCTCTGCGTGTCTACCATGCACATTCCGCCACCGTTACGTCAATATCAACATCGCCTATCTCTCCTCCGTTACCGGATATGAAGCACGGGCTGAGCACCAGATTTGCGGAAGAACCGGCCCCAGCTCCGTCCTCTGGCACTGGAAGCATTCGGGGTCAATCCAAGCCGCCTCCCCAAACTGCCCTTCCCGCGACCCCGTCCAACTCAATATACGTAGCTACTTCGTCAATAGATGGCAACGTATGCGTCTCATCGCTCGTTGATCAAAAAGATGTTGTGCTACGCAACTTCGGCCGGCCGGTCCAGGCCGTTGCAGTATCTCCGGAATACAAAAATGATCGAACATTTGTGTCGGGCGGGCGCGCGGGTGAATTGATCCTTACGATCGGAGGTAGGGTTGGTGTGAGCACAAATTCTACTACAATGGGCGGCGCCGCTTCCACCGCCTCGAGTTGGTTGGGGACTTTTGGGCTTGGGGGCAACACCGGTAAGGACACTGTGTTGCACAGCGGCGAAGGCTCGATTAGCACGATAAAATGGTCTCTATCTGGCAAGTATGTGGCCTGGGTCAATGAGGAAGGCATTAAAATTATGCGATCACATCTTCACCTCGACTCGACGGACTCGGAACTCGCGTGGAAACGGGTTAGCCATACAGATCGCCCCAACCGCCCAGGGTGGGAGGAGATGGCTAGTGTCTGGAGGGCTCGTGCTGAATGGGTTGACGAATCCCTTCTAGAAAGCGAGCTGCCGATCGAGCAAGGAGGAGAATCCTATGATGAACCGACCACACCGGCACAGTCGACGCTTGTGAAGGAAAGACTGGAGAAACTGGTAGTTGGCTGGGGAGGTACTGTTTGGGTGATCAATGTCTATCCCGACCGGCCAAATAAGAGCAATAAAGATCAAAAGATTGGAACTGTCGAGGTTGCCACCATGTAAGCTGCATGTGCCAAGCCGTGCGAAGTATACGGGGACTAATGCTGCAGCAGATTACGAACAGACTGTATTATATCAGGGATCTCGTTATATACGCCAAGACTTCTGGCTGTTCTTGCGTACTTGGAAATAGATCGCGACCCAGCCGGGGAGACCGATCACAGCGGTAGTCGGATGGGTGCTCGTCGTCGCTCCCGCGGGGAAGAACCCGAGCTTCGTATTATTGACATTGAAAGCAAAGAGGAAGTTAGTGCGGATACCTTGTCGGTTAGCCGCTTCGAGAACCTCACTGCGCCGGATTACCATATGTGCATCCTGCCGCCTTGGAAGACCGATGAGCCTGTGTCTCAACGCGGGGCGTTGGGTGCTTTTGGTACCGGTCTTTGGGATGCTACAATGTATCCCGCACGCTTTCTAAGTTCAGCCGCGAGCATCCGCAGTACAACAAGCAGTGGAGATAAGACCTCCAGTAGAGCGCCGAGTACGTTTGCCTCACGTCAATTGGGCCCTGAGGAGCATTCATCCGCAGAAGCGCAGGAGGTCGCGCAGAGCACAGGACCTAAAATCTTTGTGCATAGTCCTTATGATTGTGTCGTCGCTCTGAAGAGAGATCTTACAGACCATCTTGCATGGCTTAATGCGCACGAAAAATACAACGAAGCTTGGACGCTTCTCACCGAGCATCCTGAAGCAGCAGGGCCTATAAACGAGGCTAGTGACAATACTTCTATTGTACCAGGACGATCGCAAACTAGTCTTACCGATCTATTCGGTGATGACAGATCGTCCGTCACGGCAACAGATCGCGGGGTTGTCACTGCTGCTGAACAGGAAAAGCGACGTATCGGCGAACTCTGGATAGAGCAGCTCGCCCGAGACAATAAGTGGCGAGAAGCTGCGGACGTTTGTGTGAAAACACTAGCTTCCACGCCGAGGTGGGAACAATGGACATGGGCTTTCATCGAGAATGACAGGCTGGATGAAATTTCTTCTGTTGTTCCTATAGACATACGCCCACCTTTATCTCCAGAAGTTTACGAGGCCATTCTCAAATATTATCTGACCCGTGACAGGCAAAGGTTCAGCGTGCTCATCGACACTTGGCCGTTTGATCTGTTCAGCGTCGATAACATGACATCTGCTATCGAAGAACAGTTAGAATCTGAGCAAAAGATTCTGGGTACGGAGGATGGACGGATATTGACGCGGTGTCTAGCCAGGTTATATCTGGCCGGCGGCCACTATAGCGACGCATTACGTTGCTATATTAAGCTTCAAGATGCGGATACGGCGATGGCTTTGATCAACGACCATCGTCTTCTGGATGCACTTTCGGACGATATACCCGCATTTATCATGATTCGAGTGTCAAAGGAACAAATGAAATCGGCGCCTATACCCGAACTTGCAGATATAACGGCCGAGCCAATAAAGCTCCTTGTTAGTGAGGCGCACACAGGGATTGTCCCTCCAGCAACAGTGATCCAGCAACTGGAGGCCGCTGACAGGCCTTTGTTTGTCTATTTCTACTTAAGAGCTCTTTGGCGTGGGGAATCCCTTCCTCATAACTCCGGAAAACCGCGTCGAGGTCGCCACGGTCGAGATGCGGCAACGAAATTAGCAGCCGATGAAGGCAAGAATCTCGTGGACCAATTCGCCGACACGGCTGTGGATCTCTTTGCACGGTACGACCGCCCATTGCTCATGGAGTTTTTGCAAACAAGCACAGCGTATACATTTGACGCAGCTGTGGCTATTTGCGAGCGACACCGCTTCACCCTTGAGCTCATCTACCTGTCGTCCAAAATGGGACAGGCGAAGAAGGCATTAAATCTAATTCTTTCCGACCTAAAGGACGTCTCGCAGGCTATCGCATTTGCGAAGTCTCAGGACGACCCAGACCTTTGGGAGGACCTTGTCGACTATTCCATGGACAAGCCCAGTTTCATCCACGGTCTACTGGTCGAAGCCGGAACATCCATCGATCCTATCAAGCTTGTCAGACGTATACCGAGTGGACTAGAGATTGAAGGTCTTCGAGAGGGCCTCACGCGCCTTCTTCGCGAGCACGATCTCCAAGCAAGCATCAGTCAAGGAGCCGCCAAGATCCTCCAAAGCGAAGTGGCGATTGGCATGAACAGCCTCCGTGGTGGGCAACGGCGGGGAATCAAATTCAGCATCATTGAAGGTTCCTCTAAAAACGAGGACGTCGAGACTGTTCCAGAGCAACGGGATGATGAGATGGGGAACGAGGATGACACTGAGAAACACCCAACACTGCGAATCAATTCAGCCACGCTGCACGCTGGGATATGCGCAGGCTGCCAACATCCATTCCATGCCAACGGTGAGTTAATACTGTTACCTTTTTGTTTCTGAGAATCAAGCCAGCGACTAATACAATATATATCGACAGAAAGGGAGATTCTTGTCGCGTTTGCCTGCGGCCATGCCTTCCACTTGTCCCATGCTCGTCCATCTGGGCCATCGTCGCCAGGGCATACGCCTGGAGGTGAATCGGGCGCTGAAACTCCACGTCCATTCCCACCGTCACGCACTCTAACTCTAGATGAATACTCTTCGTCAACTTCTCGAACAGTGGGCGCCAAAGTAACTACGGCTCGACTTTTGCGGGATAGAATCGGTCAAGGGTGTCGGATATGTGCCTTGGCCAAGGAATTGGAGGCTATTGGAGAGGCAGGGGGCTAACTCCCCGTAGATCCCGGGAGCTCATTTTCAACTGTCATATATGAACGGTTGATCTCTTCTCGGGGCGGTTGCCATGCCAGCATTGATTTTACTTCGGCCGAAGCACTGTATGTTGACTAAGCGTTGTTCGACACGCATTTGGCGCGTTGCGCTTCAACTATCATGAAGTTTCAAAGCGACGTTGCCATATGTATTAAAGATACCCATGATATTACTATGGACAGCACATTGATAGGATTTCTGGTTCGAAATTGAACAGGTACTGATGGTCGGGATGACGCTATCATTGTCTGATGGTCCAGTGCCTACAACCTACGTCCCTACTAGTTAGAATAGCAGACCCTGACTACTAGCAGCACGGCGAGCAAGTACACCCCAAGCACGGGAGTGCTGGCTCTATCAGTTACGTCAGTAGCGTAGCAGCTGCATTCTCGGGGACGGAGTCTGTCATGGTTTGGTGACACAGATCAACATGCTTAACTCGTCTTCTATCAGCGGGTGTGGGTGAGTGTCTCTCCTTGGGTCCAGGAAGGTTGAGATGGTATTTAAGATTGCGATTGCTTGCATTGGATATCGGATCCATGCTGTAAAAGTTAGCCTCAAAATTCTACATTAAACTAGGAAGATAAATCAAGGATATAGATTCACCTCTCTGAACGTGGCAGGGACTAAGTAGGAACAGCGTTGTCCATGAGTAGTGAGGCTTGAACCCAGAGCCTGAACTGGTTGTCGTCCTCTCTTCTAGCAGTTCAGCAACAGATATTGAACCTGATTTGGTATTTCCTGAAAGCGGTGATTACTTGTTCATTCGTTAAGAACCGTGCTGCCTCCTTAGAGTCCCACTGTGAGTCCGCTTGGAGATCGCCTGAACCAGTAACCCCCTAGGCTCAGGGCTCTGGTTGCTGTTGGGAAAGGATGCGCAGTCTGCAAACTCAGAGACTCCAGAAAAAGACCCAGCTTTGTGAAAAGAGGCGATCGCACAGTCATGAGTCCAAATGCCGAGCTTCCCGATGAGGGGTTAATGGGCTCCTCCAGAGTCGTCATGAGTGTGTTGATGTTGGGATGGAGGGTATATCTGCCCATGCATCTTATAACAGCGCATCGGTCGGAGAATCACTCCTTATCACACACAGTTAAGGCTTGGAGCAGTGCATGGGCCGTGAGTGTGGCAAACTTGGCGTTCCGCAGTCGTACGAAAATGTCGATCGCCGAGCGAGATCACTTCAAAGCCATCTTTCAGGCATCAAAGTATCGGCCGTCTCTCAGCGCACGGCTGCCGATGCCTTGGTGGCGGACATTTCATTGGTGGGAGAGCTCCCAGCGAGGGTTCCAAGGTTCGCTGGGGCGCTTGTCGCACATGGGCAGGAACAAAAGTGACAACAAACTCAGCCCCCGTTGCTCCGCCGTTGGTGGCCACAGGGAAAAGAATCCTCGACGCGGGCAGTCGATCGTTGACGAAGGTGATCCATCCAATGAGTGGAATCTTGAGTTAATGTTCGCTACCACCTGGGTAGGTTTCCGCTTCCTCGGTTCGTGCATTGCGCTTCCCACCGGGGGGCGATCGTGAAGTTGGGACCAGGGAATCCTCACTTGCTCGGCTTCGAGGTCAATAGAGACGACCTGCTTTCGTGAGTAGATGATACGAGCAGCCAGGCCGCCCGGGATCGATTTCGCGTGAGTCCGATCAACACTGGACACAGTTCACAATATCTTGATTGCGGAGCGAGCGATTGACTCGTTCAGCAGGGGCTTCCTAGTGCCTCGCTCTCTCTTCCCGAGTCCGTGGAAAACATTGACAGAGGATTGATTAAGCTCTGAAGTCATGGGGGCACAATCCCATTGGTCAAGATTGTGTTCGGGTGCTCCTTCACCAGAGGGCGCTTTTCGATTTTGATGCTTGGTTGACATCAGATTGTGGAGTGTCACTTGGGTGGTCAGTGCTCTCTTTTCACTTCGGGGTGGGCGGCTCGGATCATTCTTATTCGTCCAACTGCATGCTCGGGAAGATGTTGAGGATTTGAAGTCACGGTGTGAACAAAAGAAAAGAAAAATACCAGGCCCGTCCCGCGGCCCTGCCTCTCGGAAACTTGGGTCTAACTGATTTCCGAGGTAACGAAATGAGAAGGAGTCAGTGATGGAGTCAGTGATGGAGTCAAGATCCTCCGTTTTTCTTAACCCTAGGGGAATATACAGACTCACTGATCTGAGCATGAAAGACCGCCTGATGCTTCAAGTTGCTGCATGAAATTCTGTATTGGTATCTTTCAGGATCAGTCAGAATCTGGAAATTCAAGCTCCGATCGAGATTGTCGAAACATCCACACTTTTATTGGCGGGTAGCGAGTCCGATCCCAAATAGGAAATCTATCAGTGGTGCCCCGTAGGAGCAAGCTCCTTGTACAAGCCCGAGTGACACTCACCCAATGTCAACTTGTCAGGGAAAACAATTATTTATCATGACAGGATCCTTGACCAAATCAAGCTCCGTATGGTGACCGCACCACCGGTGCAGGCGGGATATGCTGTCTATTATTGTCCATCAGCATCACGACCAACTGAAGCTACCTTTACAATGCCATCTGAACATCCAACTTCAGCTACGCACTACATCAAGATGCTAAAGTAAAACAGGTACAGATCCAAATGGATTCTAACGGTCTCCTGCAAAGGTTGTAAATCTCGTATCGCCGTCTAAAGATGCGTGTGAAGGAATTGAAGTTCAAATTGCGCATCCGTTACAATCTTCTTGAGGGACTCTTTCCGTTTGCCTGGGAAGGCTCGCCATGCGCCAAACGGGCCAATCTGTAGACGCTTCTGGTAAATTGACATGACCTCGTGGAGCACGCGCTCTTAAGCGCCGTATGCAGAAGCAGCATCGCAAGGCAACTTGAAGCTTTGACAACGCCCAAGAAGCGACCAACAAGAAGCCCACATGCAGGCCAATCTGCCTCAGCGAGGGCTGCAAACGAGATTCGGCTGGGTTTGACAAATGTGGCTGAGACTAAGACACACCAGCAGAAGACGCACTGCCTTGCAACGAAGCACCTCAACTCTCTGAACTCAGACGATGACGACCACAGTACTCGTCCGATCGAGGGATACCAAATGCTGTAACCGTACTGTAAACTCCAAACAGCAGGCCGTTTGGCAGAGTCTGGTTCGACTCCACTGGCGGAAACCTCGCCAGTGAGTGGAATTGGATGAATCTGGAGACGATCGGAGGAGGAACGGCAGTCAGGTCCAGGGAGGCGCTGGGTTTTCTAGAACGTTTCTTATCGCTTCGGTATTTGCTGTAAATAATCGACCGACCCACCCATTCTTCTTCCACCTCCCAAAGCTGGGCCCCGCCCCTTTCAAGCCTGCTCATCAATTCATCACACCCCATTCTTTCTCCTCAACAACCACCCCCTCCCCTGCGCGCAACTTCTAATCTCCTTGGGCGGCTTTCTATCTTTCTCGTCTTGACGCTGCTCAAAATCTACTCCTGGGATTCTACGCCCTTGCTCTCTCCCATCTCGCCCTTTATTATTCATCCCTCCATTTTCACCGAACAATTATCGCAAACCTGCTTCCGATTTCTCTCCACCCCTCCATACCTCCAGCGATCAGATCCATTTCTGTCCTCCCCTCCACCTCTCGCTCTCTTCAGTTCAGTCTTGAATGTCGCCTATCCCGCCAGCTTATTCCGAGTCAGCGAACATCCACCTCCCCTTGGACGGATTGACCTCTCACCAACATCTGACTTGTACATGACTTCGCCCACCCTATCGGACCACCAGCTTCCTTTCCCTCAGCCTAACACTCTTCTTACCTTTGCCGCGAGAAACCTTTTCTTGTCTCGCGATTGCGGTCAAACAATGATTAGTTGTCTCTCGTGCTCGATTCTTGTCTAATTTACACCCATCACCGCCGCTTCGGCTCTTCAAGGGAATTCGGAGATCAAGGGCGCGGGGACATTACGGGAAACCTCCCAGACTTGAGCTCCTGGTTTTCTCTGGCGCCCGGTTAGATACACGTTGCTTGTAACCTGGATGGTAGCATTGGCTACGTGCCCCTCCTCACTTTGTCCTGACACAAATCTTGGTCCTGCTCTTTCGACTGCCAGGTGCGTATAACACGCCCTGACCCAGCCATAATGTTTCGTAACAGGTACGTTTTCGTGCCACTTTGTTTATTCCAATAGCCGACCCGGGCTAATTTATGCCTGTTAGGCGGAGCTCCCAGAAGCCCAACGAGGACCTGATTCAGCAATTTCAGAAGACTTTCGCGGATGTTGTCGTTCCTTCTGCAACACTCACCGACACTACTACCGCTCTTCATCCCCAGCTCTCGTTGGAACATGTGTCTCCCTCCAAGTACGTCAAGGTTGAGTTTATTCCGTAACCTTTTTCTTTGCCTTCTGTGGGAGGAACCTTAATGTATCCATTAGAGAGAATAGTGTGGCCCGAAAGCTGACCGTTCTTGATAGATTTGCTATGGACACAGACATGAAACTTGGTCCCTCCATACCCGCACCTCCTCCCCAAGATCCGCAATATATGGCTCCAATAATTGACCCAAACACGCTCCAATTCATTGATCCCCTCAGCCAAGTTCATGGCTACTATACTCCAAACTCCGGGGTCCTAGGTGGCGTCTATCACAGTCCAGCTGGTGACCTTCATACACCTGGGATGGGTATGAACGTGATGACTCCTGCTTCTCTTTCGCAGCAGGCTGGTGATCCCCCAAATGGTGCAGGAATATCTCTTGATCCATTCCATCCGCAATTTAACCCCTCTCATTTTCAAAATCCCCAAACCTTTGTGGCCCAGGCAACATTTGCACCCAGTGCATTTGTCCAAAGCGACACAGGTTTCGATGGGGTAAATGAATCCATTGATGGAGGGTCTCTAAATGATGTGGATATGCAGGGGAGCGCGCAGTCGCATATGACCTCAGCGGTGCGAGAGTCAGACGAACAGGGTTTTCAACCACCGGGCGAAAAGTATGAGCCAAACATTCTTCCATCGCCGTTTCTTTCGTTCCGTCAGCTAATCGGGGGCGGGTTCTACAGTTTTCGATATCACGTTACATTACGAGCTCCAACGGCCATGATAAACCATCAAAATGAAATTCCAGTCACCTACCTCAACAAGGGACAGGCCTACTCCATGTCCGTTGTTGACACTGAGCCATTGCCGTTGAACTCCCAGCCGGCCAAGTACCGAACGTACGTCCGCGTGTCATTCCAAGAAGAAGAACAAAGATTGAAACCCGCGGCGTGCTGGCAGCTCTGGAAAGAAGGACGGGGCACCAGCGAAGCTCACCAGAGAGGCGGAAAGCTGCAGGCCGTTGAGTACGTTGATCCGACCCAGGGAAATGTTGAGGATCAAAAGAATCGACGGATCCAGCTTGAAAGTTCATCGTTTGACGGGTTCTGTGTTACATGGTCCCCGAACCCGACAACTGGGACATCAGATTGTGCTATATCAGTCCGTTTCAATTTTTTGTCTACTGACTTCAGTCACTCTAAAGGGGTAAAGGGTATTCCGGTCAGATTATGCGCGAAAACAGAGATAGTCGCTGGCGACTCCTCAGATTCAGCTGCTGCCGAAGTATGCTACTGCAAAGTTAAGCTTTTCCGCGACCATGGGGCCGAACGGAAGCTGTCCAATGATGTGGCGCATGTTAAGAAGACCATCGAGAAACTTCGCCAGCAGATTCAGCAGAATGAAATGGGCACGAGCAGCTTTGGTAAACGGAAGCGCAGTAGTGCCGCAATTGCCTTCAAGGGCTCTGACCCACGTCCATCAAAGATGTTCAAGCACAAGCGAACGTTATCGATGAGCTCACAGGATGGCTCGAATATGAGTGTTGGTGATGATTTGCATGAAAAACTGGCTCTTCTGCAAGACATGTTCTCGTCGACTCGGCCAGTAAGCATTCTCGGTTTGCGGGGTGACGAATATGATGACCCAGACTCGTATCCCGTCCAGCTTCCTGATAACCGCGACTATATCAAACAGGAGATTCCTGGTGGACGCCAATCCAATATTGATCGGAATGCTCTGCAAGAATGCTCGCCAATCAGCAGCCATATGTCGATTAATTCGCCAATTCATCCTTCAACCGTTCTGCAATCGAATTCGTTCTATGAATCAGGGTATTCGCGGCAGTCGTCTGAGGTCCCAGACAACAAAAACATTCTCAGGTATCCCGTCAAAGTCCATCGAGTCCCGTCAGGAAGCGGCAGCACACCAATGGGCTACATTGAGGCGGTGGATATCGACCCAACGTATAGACCTCCGGCCGAACGACAACCCAGACCGAGTATGTAATATCAGAGTCTACAACTGAGATGGAACGACCCTCCAGACTAACAGATCTTTCTAGTTGCATGCTTTTATGTTCGCTTCCCCAGGAATGGTCAGCACCAAGATGACTATTACCGTGCTGTCTACCTTACAGAACGAACCGCCCGTGACTTGATGGAAAAAATATCTATGAAACAACGCATAGATCCCCAGCGTATCATGCGAATACTTCTCGTCAAAGAAAATGGACTTCGGATCATGGTCGATGACGATGTCGTTCGCGAACTCCCTGACGGACAAGATATGGTTGCTGAGATCTCGGAAGCGCCGACAGTTGATAACATGGTGGGCCCCGACGCAGATAATCCCACCCCCGTCGAAGTCAAATTGAGATATTAGACGTCTCCCATGCCAGTACGGATACTTGTCTTCTCTAATTTTTAGTCATACCTTGGTCCATCCTCGGGGCAAAAAAATACTGTTTTGGGTTCTATTCAGGAGCGCCTGGTGCGTTTCGGGGCTTGGACCTTGTGCTAATTGGCCTCTTCTTCTTGCTCGCTTTTACTTTTCGGAGTTCAGGTTCTTTCCGTTCTTTCTCGCGACGAACTGGGGGCGTTGAATACGGGGATAATAAACGAGTTCCCGAGCAATGATACCCTGCTTTTACATGGATAAGCGTCGCTTTGATGTTACTTTCGTTGCATACTAATCGATGATACCGTCAGCCGTCCTATGTTGCTGGACATGCTCCGTGCTGTCCGCGTGATACGGTGACAGAGGATATTCGTCTCATGAAGAATTTTTTTTTTTTTTGGTTGCGGTCTTGTGGTTCAGGTTTCGAGGGACAATCGATGCACACGAAGAGATACCCTCTGATTATAAAATTTCGAAGTTGTTGTGTTATGTGCTGTTGTTCGTTCTACGCTGGAACTCCTGCCAGCTCTTTCGGCTCGGTGATGCCAACCTACTTTTGCATTTTGATATGGAAGATTTGCCTGGTGCGAGACGGTTCGTGGAAAGAGTAGCCTGACAGTGTGTCGGGTGCAAAACGGATACTCAAGGAGGAGTGCTCGGGACGGATGAATGAGCGCAATCACTGGGGCGATAGCATAGGTTCAGAACACGTTAGCCTAGCTTGTGAAAATCATGGAAACACAGTTGGAGAGGTTCTCCGACTTGACGCATAAAGAAGAGAGAATGTCCCGTCCTTGGACTTTTGGTCGGGATCGCACGCATGAACGCAGTCCCTTGTCGGTGGTAGGGTCTCGACCCCTGACGATCTAGATATCGCACTGGGATAGATGGCCTGAATCTTCCTCCTCATACGTGGCCAGCACAACCACTTCAAGAAGATTCCTAAGCTAAGGCTCTTTGACGGCAGTATCTGACCACCCTTTCTGGTATCCGTTGATCCTGCCTAGCTGGCCTCGGCGTCGTGCGGACTGAGTCGATCGACGGTCTGGAATTTGAAAGTGCGGAAGGCCTTGGCGGGTGGATGCGGTGGGCCTTGCAAAAGCTTATTTAAGGCCCCCATACGCTTGACTTGTATGGGCCACGCTCCTCTTCAGACTAGAAAGTTGCCGTTTGTTGTGTGAGAAGGCCGGCCATGCTCTGAGAGGACGAGCGCCCCCGATACATGCCGGGTGAACTTGGGCTATTCTAGCCTGTGTAGATGACCTCTTCATGCCGGTCTTGAGGAACGGTGGACTTTTCGGTGATCCCCGACGCAAGCGCATCTTGTGTCCATAACTCATAGCCCTTCTCGTTGTCAGTCGTAGCACTGTGCCAACTCGGAGTCTCAGCATCCGATGTCATCATAAATATACGAACGAATGAGGCAGTTCGAAACCAGCCCCAAGGCCAACATGAAAGACCCCCGAATAAGCACTGAATGAGCATCTTGGAAGTCGTCGAATGGCACCTTCCCTGCGAAGGAGCCGGCCCCGGCTTCCAGGCCGGGTCCACCTGGTTTCTGTCGTACCTTCCAAAAATGGAAGTGTTCTTTGGTATGTACCTAGGTAGGTAACACTCAACCTTGGAACACTCTGAGTCCCTCTTGCTTCCAGCCTTTCCAACTTCCTCTTCCTTTCCACCCTCTTCTTCATCCTTGCTTTTGCTTTCTTGCTCAAATTCTCATCACACCGCTCGTTCTTGCTCTTACCCCTCCTCGTTCGCTTACTTTCCAACATCGTCTGTCATTGCTCTCATTAACTCAAAGGAATCTGTTTTCTGAAAGATGGCGTACAAGCTCCTTACTCTTCTTGCTATGTACTTGCTGGTTGCCACTGTCTTCGCGAACGGTAAGTCAGATGCACTCTGAAGTTAGTCTGAGGTGGATGGTTATTCCTAACTCCAGAGAATAGAGAACGTGGAAGTACCTGATGCTGTGTTCGATGGATTCGACCTTGGGGACCACTTTGGTATGCCCCCAGTTCATCGTCTCACCTTCTAATATACCTCCTCTCATTGTAATCTGAAGACTACAATGTCAATGAAGTCCATGCTCTGGTGGATCACATCTTCGTTCCCCGTTCTGGTAAGCTCCACCTATTCCTGTGACCCCCTGAGCCGACAAGTATATTAACCCCCATGGCAAGCATTGGCCACTGTTACAGTCACTGAAACCATTTGTGGACCGACCTCGCCGACTGTCGTGACAGACACTTTCGAGTCGAGTCCTGCGCCCACAACTGGGCAGCCTCCGATGACGACGGATACTAGCGGTGTCCCATCTGACCAGCCTCCATCTCCTACTTCCCCTACCTCCCTTACCTCCTCCGAAGTGTCCACCAGTGCCACCGACGGACCAACTACTTCGTTCCAGACTAACATGTCTTCCTCCAAAGGTGACAATGAAAGTCCAACTGAGACTTCCGACTCCCCAACTGATACCATTGCCCCTCCCACCAACGCTGGATTTACGCAGGAAGGCATGGATAGCGTTTTTCTTGCGTTGGCATTAACAATCCTTCAACTCGTTGGGGTTTAGCATTATCGCTGACTTTCGTTGATTGCTCATTATGGGCAGAGGCTTCTGGGACAAGGTATTACACTTTCGTTCTGCTGTCGATGGAATTGCCTCGGGGATAGAGTTTTCATTTTCAGTCGATATGGGTTGCATGTGCAGCTGCACACACTTCCTTACTCACGGCAGAACGGTTTGTGGGTGGTAGGTAGTCGTTGCGGTAGTTTCTAATCAATTCCATCGCAATCTCAAGCAACAAGGTAAATCCCACTCGGGATCGCAGGATATCTTAGGCACTCTGTAGGTTAATTGGGAAACCGCAGTTTGAAACATGCGTGGATGTAATGTATGGTACTATCTATTATCTCTTTGACCTATTATCGATTATGTATGGTACAACTCAGAGCAAACCATCCATGGTATAAGTCCCGCTTAACTCATCATGGTATACATGGCCAATTCAACCACCAACGCCGTGTGATTCCAATCCGGACAAAGACGCTGGGGTGGAAAAAAAAGTAGATTTAACATGCCGCCCATGGAGCAGCAGTGGAAAGAATGCACACTTGCCGCTCCCAAATGTATATAATATGTTTGTGCTAGTTGTGTCGAGGATATGTCACATGTACCTGACATTCGATCCAAGCTTATCCCAGCCGAGGAAGGTACGCCAGAGAAGTTGGTATCAAATGCTGAACACGAAACGACGCCAATAGCGGGTTTAAACCGCACATCGCCCAGACAATCCGGAATGGTCGGGAGGGGACGGATTTTGAGGTCCAGAGAATCGGAGGAGACCCAAGGTCCCGGAAGTGCAGATCTAGATGGCCGAAATCATGTGCAGATGCAGTCGCGAGCCTGGGAGAGCTGTAGTTCTTGGTCGTAAGTAGTACTGTGATTAATGCATGATAATGAGTGAGAAGCCGTCGACCCAAGCTCCGCACGACCCTGAGACACCGGCAACTTTGTAACCCAGTGGGGGGATCAGGTTGTACCTATGGCAGCGTCGTTAGTAACAGCGACGGGAGAGAATGGAAGGCATCCATACCCTAAACCTCCACCAGCATTACCAAAGATGCCAGATTTTCTGCCCAAACTAGTTAGAACCTCAATAGCGTCGATCCAGTGTCCTGCCCGCACATAGAAGCCGAGAAGGATTTCTCCCCTTCGTGTATCTTCGTCCACTTATTAGACCTGGTGTGCAAAGCTTGCTTCAGATTATTATCAAGGTAGACTTACCTAGCACAAAATCATCAGTTTTCCCTTCCCGTCTCCCGAATAGTTGACTTGTCGCATCCTCATAGAGAAATTCTAGACCATGCAACTTGGCATCGTGATATACCTTGATGGAGGTCAGGAGCTTAGTAGATTGGAAGGCACAGTCTAGGAGCAGCTCCTCCGGCTGACTCCCGGCTAGCTGTGATATTCCAAGCTTGCATCCACGGAAACCAACGCCTCTGGAAAGCTTCACCTGGGAGTTCTTGGATTTCAGATTGCTGATCGAGTCAACAGTAAATTTGCCGAGCCCCCCGGAAAATATGGACATCTTGACCTGCTTCTTCTTCTTCTCCTTGTCACTGCCGAATACTCGCTGTCGCAGGTCGCTCTCTGTAACTGTGACCTGTTTCGGGAGTCCATTGCTGGTTGATTCGCTGTGGATGTACTCGATAAAGTGGTGACATACTTGGTCCCCTTCGCCGTATAGCTCGATAAACGCTATTCCGGTCGCAGCGGTTAACAAGATCTTGCCATTCTCTACTGGCCAAACCTGAACGCTATCGTCCGAACTCATTGGGGGATCATTAGGGAGGCGGAAACAGGGATGGAATCGGAAGCGCAAAACATCTAGTCGATGCCAGGTGCACTCATCCTGTGGTAGACACGGACTAAGACCCTGTGTTTTTGTCCGAGTGGAGAACGGCTCGCGGGTCAGGAAGGAACGGTTAAGCCGGACGTAGTCTCGAAGCATGATCCCGGACTCTTGATGCGGGCAACCAAAGACGTGACCAACTTCGTGTAGATGAGCTCCGATGCCTAGATTGGCAGATTCCCAGTTGGATCCAGCCTCGCCACAGTCATTGGCGACATGGTCTGTGTTCGTCCGGGTGCAGTCCGAGAAAGAATCCACCACCTCTTCTAAATTAGAGGGATAGCTTTGGAGGCAGTGGGACCCAAAAATTGCCATCTTAAGATCGCCCTGGCTCGAGCCTAAAGCGGCATGGCCCGTAATCGTCTGCAATTCCCTATCCCAATGTGAGTCGAGCAGCAAGACGGAAACGTATCGGTTCTGGCCTGGCTTCGCCTGGAAATAGTTCTTCACGGCATCCTGCGCGATCCGGAAAAGCTCATCCTTTCGAGTGGCCTGCCCATACTGCTGGGCAATTTGAAGGTCGCGGAGCTCCCTGACAGTCTTCTCGGTCCGAACGATATGAATCTTTGCCTCGTTTCGCATCTGAAGACTGCTTGAATCACGTCGGCTGGCTGTGCCTGGCTGCCATTCCTCTTCGAAACGAAAGCACCGCCGCCCGGCATTATTACGGAACATCTGTTCGCCGGTGAATGCCTGCCAAAGGTACGCAGCCATTCGATATTTTCGAATAGCTGTCTCTAAATCATTGCCTTCACGCTGTTTCCTCTCAGGCACTGCGTCAAAAGTCCCGTCGGAGTCCTTTCCAAGAAGTATCACAAGTTGCAGGGGTGGGGAATTGGACAACGGGAGGTAGTTCACATTGATATATGAGGAGTGGGTGGCATGGTGGAGGCTAGCGGACGACGATTTGGTCGACACAAAGTCGAGGCGTAGGCGATTGGGACCGGGAACCAGATGCACAAGAGCTTTGAAGTGAGACGAAGTGACCGGCCAAGAAATCGGTGGAAAGCTGTCTTGGTGGAGGCTGATCGTTACGCTTCCATCCAGCGGGTGCTGTCTTGGGTCTCCTACTTGGCCGTAGATTAATAGGACCTTTTGATGGACCTACAGTCAAATCAGCATGAGAAAAGATTTTTAACCTTTACAGCATACCCATGAATTTTCTTGGATGGAAATTATCCTGGGAGCGTAGGGAGAGGTTGGGGCAGGCGACCGAGCGACACCATGAATGGAGGGTGAGCTACCACCCTGTCATAAGGTCAGACTCCGAAATAGCATGGAAGGGAAGAGGAACATACGAAGTAGCTATTTCGTGACGTCGTGGGATTCGAGCGCAGCTGGGGCGGAGGAAAGTAAGAGCTTGTGCCATTAGAGCTGCCATTGGAGCCAACCAAAGACGGTAGGTTATTGGACGAGAGCGTAGGCATGATAGATGATGGTGGAGTGGCAGAGGTGTAGGAGGCTGAGTCGATGGTTGAGGAGGAATTCCCCGAGGTGCCGTCCCCATTGGACTGGGTTGTGGAGGACTCCTCTGTTGAACGTGATGTACTTCGGAAAGTACTCCGAGAGCGACGGCGGAGGGTTTTGAAGAGCGGCATGATAAAGGGCGAACGATCGAGGTCTGGAGGGGGCGAGCGGGGGATGGCGACTTGGATAGGGATGAAGAGTGTTGGTGTTGGGCTGGCAGGGTTGGACGAAACGGGAAGGAGCAACCCTTCCAAGCCGGAGCTTGAGATAGTTAAGCTTCAAGGCCCAAAGAACTCCCAGCGCACACAAAAAGTATAGTTACTGGTACACCGGCAGGCTGGGAGGGTAGAGCATTTGGATGATTGGCAGGTAACGAGCGACGAAGTGGCCGAGTTGTACTATTATCTCCTATCTGGAAGGCGAGGGCTGGGCGGCCGTTTGCGGCTGGTGTTGACAAAAGCTTGCCCCCCTCCCCAGCATATACTGGAACTTCCGGGCACAGAAGAGAATTTGAACTGCTGGAGTACATTAGCTAAGAGTAAGAAACAGCAAATATGAATGAACAGCAAAGAAAAGATGGGGACAAAAAGGGACAGAAGCTGGACAACTGGAGCTTGGCGAGGCAAAGAAGCAATCGTCAGCCATCAAAGCGGGAGGTTCCTGCTCCAACATACCAAGATAAGCTGGAGTTCAAGCTGGAGCTGTGCGTTGGATGAAGGCGGAAGAAGAATCAAATCCAGCGCAAACCTTGAAGTTGGAAGGAAGAATGATTATTTACGATCCAGTCTCTCCTTCCAGGCCAGATTCAGGCGATGACCAGGGTGTTGAGCGATGAGCGATGAGAGATGAGACATAAGAAACTGTCCATCGCGACCGAAGTGGGTCTGTGGACTGGATAGAACTCGTCGAGTTTCACATCCCAGCGATTGCTTTTTTTTTTTTTTTCAATATTATTCCTCTCGATAATGCTGACCGGTTTCACGCTGGCTGGGTGGAGGACAAGCTGTCGAGAGCAGCTCCGGGCCCCAAAGGACCAATGAGTGAGGATCTCAACGACATGATTGCATCATCCCCGACCACGTCATACCTCCCAGATGCATCCTGTTCCTGCTTTGTTCCTGGATGGCCCTGATCGCTGTTCTCTCTGCTCCTGAACTCAGTTACAACAGCCATCTTCCTTGTCCGAGCATTACTCTGGAGAATCGCAGTCCAGTTGCACAGGACCGACATGGACGGCAGATGGTTGTCCAACCTCCCAGAATACTTTTCCTTCGCCGCAAGAAAGTATGAGAAAGGAGGAATGCAGCAGAAGAGATCGAAGAATCTGGCTCGCGAAAGCGCTGCTAAGGAGGTGGCTCCATTCCAGCTTGAAACCAGGACATAGACACGTAGAAGAAGCTCTGTATCCGGGGAGATCGAGTTGATCTCAGGATCATGGGTCCGGAGGCTGGGAGGAATGCGGCCGAACCAGGGAATGCGTCGTCACGACGGCACGCGTTTTTTCGCTCCACATCACACAAATTGCCTAGACGCCCTTCTCGACTGCGTTGGTCGGATACCAACAAGATTTGTTCCCAAGGAACTTTGCTGCAAATTTGGCTTTCACTGTATTCTAGAGGAATTTTTGGCGTCTGAAGTTCTTTGGATTCAAAGACAAGTCAACTTGTTCCTGTTTCGTGCAACTTGTGTGCTCCAATTGGATTGCAAATCCCTTGCTCCAGGGCTCTTGTCCAGCCGCTCTCTCTCGACCTCTGTCCATCTTTCACCCATTCTTCGCTCGACTCCTGCTTTCGAGCATCCCTTCTTTCCGAAGCTTGATCCCTTCTTGGCCAGGCCTTCAAGCTTCATCTTGTTCTTGTCCAATATTTTTGCATCGCCGTCTTCACTCGAGAGCAATGGTCCTGTCTAACCCCGAGAAAACGATTCGCAAAATCGACATTGCCCAGGTATGTCAGTCAAGAAACCCCAAAATACGGCCCCAAAATGGATCACCGCAAAGATTAAGCAAGAGAGGAAGCTCTGACGTTGGCTTCGTGCCCAATGATAGGTGTCTCTCAACCTGCAGGACCGTCTGGGTCTTGCCAAAGTCAAGTACCAGAATGGGCGTCTCCCCTCACGCCGGGATGGAGGACTACACATCTCCTTCGGAGCCAGCGACAAACCCTCTGATTCTTCTTCCGATATCTCCAACAGCCGTTGCGAGACTCCTCTAACTTCACCCCTGCGAGCATCGTCCTATTCGAAGGAGCTCCCACGATCTTCCAGGAACAGACACGCCGCAACGTTCAATTCCCGCGTCATGCAACCAATGCTCTCTGCCAGTCGAAAGCGTCTCCGATCAGACTCAGTTGCGGACCGTCCAGCTAAGATATCCCGAGTGTCGTGGAAGAGCTCATATCGACTGCCCGAGTCGTCCCCCGGATTTCGCCCCCATAGTACTCGACAGAACATTCCACTCATCACCGAAACCGCTCCCATTCCCGAGATTTCCTCTCCAGGATACCATGCACAGTCGGACGATGACAATGACCCCGATCTCCCGGTGCACAGCTTCCAAGCTAGCTCTATTGTGGGCTCGTCGCCTCCTCGCACCCCTCCCTCGAAGCGTGCTTCCCTGTCGCGGCACGACCGCAACATGCGTCATGAGGATGGAGCAGATCTACTCTTGTACCTCGCTAACTCTCCTACACCAGCCAGAATTGCAAATAAGAGCCAACCCCCAGATTTTCCTCCGTCGACTCCACCTAGCCAGCATGCCGTCTTGCCCTCGCTGACACCAACGCCAGGGGGAGGAGGCGTATTTCCCAATTTTGGCACACCCAGTCAACAGTTCAACTTTGCAGATTTTGTCAACGTCACTCCTAGCCCGGCCCAGCCTGCCTGGGGTGGCCGAACTCCGGGTGGTCTTGCCAGAACGCCTCTTGCCAATCGGGACACTCGAAAGCGGGCCAATTTTGACAATCTGCTGCCCCCAGGGATCGAAAGCCCGAAGCTAGGAGAGAAAGGACCCGGAACCGTCTTGCAGCTGGGTGGAGAACTGCGGCCGTAGACCTGCCCAATTCCTCCTTCTCACACGAGGTGCATCAATCTCTTTTCTTTTCCTTCCTCCCGCTGTCATGGAACCCTTGTTACGACCCTTGATGACTGATATGTACACACCATTTTCATGTCCTATTTTATCTACCTAATAATCTGGATCTTGACCTCACCTTCTTCCCCTGCTTTCGTTTCCTGAGTCCAGGCCCAGCTCGGGAGGACCACCGCTGGCGATGTACACCGTATTTTTCTGTTCATACGTATCCACATACTCCTTTCCTATGTCATTCTGGCGAAAAAATTGCATACATTTCTAGTCCCTTTGCAGCATTTACGCACTCTTACCGGGAAAATTACTCGTTCTCTGCAAGGACTCACTAACAATGTCTACCTCTTGTCAAGCCCATCAAATATCTGAATCACACCCAGGCTAAATTCGCTTGCATTTTCAAGTCACAAATGTAGCATTCGATCCTTAGATACAAACGTAGTTATGCGCGACCAATCTACGTCTATCATCAACTTCAAACCCTTCTTTGTATTGATAAGGAGATACTCGATGACCTAGAAACCTCGCGTCTCGCCCCTCTAACTTGCAGGTATTTGCAGGTGTATAAAGGTTGTACAAAAATAAAATAAACATGAGAGCTGGAACGAAATGATATACAGAATCTAAATGCGCAAATCCGGAGTGGCTGTAGTGACATGTGTTCGTTTGCTCTTCTTCAAGGACCCCGAAGATGGGCATCAATGATCGCCGTGATATGAATGTCGGTGCGGGCCATGGCCAAACCCGCAGGTGCCTTGTGGGCACTCTCGCCTGACGGCACGGAGATATATACTTACGTCGGTAGACGTACTTAAGCTTCGCGGGTCAGCAACACGGGTGAAGCCGGAAGGAGACGGGGCTGGCGTGACCACAGAACAGATGTGCTCCCTGGAACGGGGATGCTGGCCGTACTTGGTTCGAACAAGTCCTGAGTCCCTGCTATGTCCCACACTCTAACGGTTCGCTCCTCGACTCGGCCAGCCCTGTACTTCTCCGCTCTCTCAGGGACTTCACGCCCATTGACGTCTTGGCTTGGAAGCAAAGTTTGGGAATATAGTCGCTTGAAGACAATTAGCTGCAAGTCAGCCGTCTGTCAGCCCACCTGACGGAGTCTGGGGTTTCAACTTGATGCGCGACAACTCATAAGTTTCCGTTATCGACTTGTCGACGCGAGGGACTAATGGGGATCTCGGACGCGTGATTGCCTGACACTTTCTTATCAACGGGGTCTCGAGCCCGCGCATATCACTGGCGATCCCCGAAATCTTTATTTGCATCACTCGCCAGACACAGGCTTTATTGATGGCTTGGAGTTGGATCGGGAGCCATGGATTGGCCTATCGTTCCTCGTATCCAACACGTATAATGGATGTAGGTCGTTAACGGCTGAAAGGTACTCCCTTACAAGTATGGAATCTTGGTATGGGTGTGAACACTTGTCGCACCGGTTTTGTATGTTGGAGTTGGCGTGGTGACTTCATCATTCCTGGTCGTCTGGGACTGCGGTCTGATCTGCACTCACCACTCCCTCCGCCTGTGCACGTTCTGCCTGCTGCCTATACAATAATGCAAGGTAGTCCGACGTGGAGGCCTCGTGAATGGATTTATCTTCTCGGACTTTCATGAACCGAGGAAACCTTAGACTGAGACCGCGTGCATCGCTCACTAACCCAATTGCGGCGGGATAGGTCGGACTGAGGGTGATATCAGCGAATGCAATCTCCCAAACCTCCTGTGGCTCGAACCACACGTCCGGCTCTCCATTATACTCGACGTAGCTCGGCCGAGAGATCGTGTTGGCGCTCCCTTCTTCGTACTTGTCCTTGTTCGCCTGGTAAAATTTATCAGTAAAGCCGGACATGCACTTCGTCACAGCCTCTAGACCTCCGGTCTCTGGGTTACGGACGGCAAGTAGAATCGGCGACCACCAATTAGCTTTTCGTCCATTGCCATGCCACGCAGCCACGGGAATCAGATCTAAGGTTTCAGAGGAGGCGCTGTAGTCTTTCTTCACCTTGAGCCACGACTCAAGCCGCTTGTCCGGTTCATAAGTTGATAGTAAGGCCTTCCGACGTCCGCCCTTTGATGACTTAATCCCGGCGATCTCCGATGGCGTTTTCGGCGTGTTCGGGGAGGTAGAGTGGTTGCTGTCAGTCGACAGCAGTCCTGGCCCATTGGGGACGGGTGCATTGTCCAGTACCTTGACCATTATACCCTCGCACTTGTTTTCCGTCGCGGTCTTGAAAAAATCCAAGACGGATTCAGAATCCGCAGAAGTTGCATCGAAGCTCTTGACCCAGGTGAACCTGTTCGGGATTTCCGCAAAGAGGCTTCTTAGTAACCCTCTTCGCTCACGCAAAGGCCGGCCTAGAAGTGGCGTCCCGTTCAAGTACATTAAGTCAAAGGCGAAAAGACAAACATTGATCTTGATGGCTCCCATTTCAACATTTTTCTTCGCTCGATTGGTGAGGATCTGGAAAGCCTGAAGTTCGCCGGTGTCTTGGTCCACGGCGACCACCTCACCTTCTAGAATGAAACTGGAAACACTCTCGCCTCGGATTTGAGAAACAAGCGAGACAAGGTCTGGATATTTCTCTGTCATGGTCTCTAAGTGCCGCGAAAATATCGAGACCCTCCCTTCCTCATCACAATGAACTTGAGCCCGCTGTCCGTCGTACTTGAACTCACAGGTGAAATCTCGCCCTTGGAGTTTGGTTAACATTTCGGAGAGATCCCGAGTGATGCTGCCTAACATTGGCATGAGCGGTACATGAAGCTGTAATCCGCATCTTGAGATGAGTTCCTCGGTAACACCGATTTCGAGCAAGGACGAAACCAGATCATTGTAGTTTGGATGCCTTGAATAAGAAGCTTTGACGAGGTCCTCGGCGCTGGTATATATTTCTGCGAGCTCGTCCTTTTTGAGCAGGGCTAACTCCTGCCGGGAGTAAACGGGGAAGCTTGACTCGTCTGGCCGGGAATATAAGAAAGCCCTTGCGAGCGCTATAAGCATCGTCGTCTTCACAGCACCGATCCGCAGATTCTGGACGAGTGTCCGGACGATGTACCGGCTTTCTTCCGCACCTCGAGTATCTTGGAGCAGTTTCTCCACGATTCGTTGTTTCGACTCTTGACTTCCGTTGCCTTTGCTTGCAGCTATCTTAGTGAGGGACTGATAAACCCCCTTGATACTCAGCGGCTTTGGCTTTATCAAGGTGAAGCTTTGCTTTTTTTTCGCCTCAAAAGCGACGTCCCCAGCATCCCCTAGTCTGTCGTACAATGCTTTCAGGCCCTGACTATTCAAGCCATAAATCTTCTTGAACGCTTTGGAAATCGAGGAACCGCCGAGGCCGAGCTCGAGTTCATGATATGGTGGCGAAATTGAGTTTGTTGTGAGCCATACCGCGGGAAGTACACTAGATGGATCCGCTTCGATAAGAACTCGCAGCAAGTTGACCAGTGTATCAACAATCCTGATGCGACTAGTTGTTAGATTGGCGAGAACAAAAGCTCTAGCGAGGAGGGCGTAGGAAGCGTTGCCGCCTTCTGCCGCCCAATGCACCTTCAGTTCCCGTGCGTGTTTTGAGGCATCGAACACCAAAGGGCTCTGGTCGAAAGGGACCGAAAGTGAGATAGTGTCCTCCGTGCCTGCTGATGATTGCAACGAAAGAACGCCTTGCAACCTAGCCTTCTTCAATTCCCGATCATTCTCTAGAGATGTGTCAGGCGTAGCGATCGGCTTGACCTCTTCAACGGTTGTGGGGGTTGAGGTGTCTGGCTCGCCATTCCATTCAGCTTGAAGCTTTCGCGCAAGGGCCTCATCAGAGAGGCTCTGCTCGGTATCTACCGAGTGGGAAACTTCCTCCACCCTCTCAACTTTCTTGGGCGTTTGGCTCTGGAAGAATGATGCAATGCTTCGGGTGCTTGCGGGATCCCTCTTGCGCTTCTTCGCGGGACTAGACATATTGGGGCATCACGTCGTTTGTAAAAATGCAAAGAGAGCTGGGCCGATATTCATAGTGGGTTTCATGGTGTGGAATGCGTCGGTGAAGGCGCCGAAGAGATCGTTGTGGTTGTTCTGGCGTGGGGAAGGTCAAGCTCCCCGACGCGGAGCTAGCGGTGATTCAACGACCGGCTCTTTTGGCCTTTCTCGTCATCCCCCACCAACGCCGCAAAATGGCAACTCCGGTGCCTACCACGTTGTCAACGCATGAGCGAACGAGGGTAGAGGACTATCTCAATGACAAGATTCAGACTTCTGCCGATTTTGAGAGCCTTGGGTCCCTACTCTCAGATCTGCGGGCCCAGCACGAGCTCCAGCGAAAGCAGGTATGAGTGGACGCCCAATCTATCCTAGGTTATCAGTCACTGACGAATGACACGTAGCTAGCTGAAGCACAGGCAGCTCTGCAAAATGCAACGAAAGTCTCTAACGACCATATCAAGGCGACTCGCGAACGTGCCGACATGTTCATTGAGCATCAGGCAGATACCAATCGACGACTGAAGATCTTGACGGCTTCCGATGCCAGTGACGAGGCAGTGAAGCGCTTCGAAGCCGACATTAGAAAACTGCGAAGGCTCGAGTTATCGAGAGGCTATGTTACGTTGCTAAAAAGCGCTGAAGAATTGAGGTATAGTGCTACAGAGACACTATCGGGGTGATGTCTGCTGAGACGATATACAGTAAGGAAGCCTTGCGAAACATCCGGTCTGAGCCTCAATCGGCGATTGAGTCGTATTGTCGGTTACGAAGTATTTCCAAACAATTGAATGAAGCCCAACCAGCGGCAGAGGGCGCGAGTCCACACTTGGTTGACCACGTACGGCAACTGGTGTCGAACCTCCGTCAACAATTGAAGGGGGAGCTTACAACTCGATTACAGGCGACCCTGGAGCAGATTAAATGGCCTTCGAAGGATCTTGACTTCTCGGAAAGCCTCAAAATGCAGTGGACTAGTTCTGTTGAACTACTTCTTGACCTACAGGTCCCGTACGCTTTCTCTTTGAACAATACATTACATTCACGCTGATAATATTGACCCCTCTAGAGAACTTCAGAGCCGCGAAACGTCGTCGCGCCAGTGGAATGCCTCGCCATCGGTTTTGTTTCCCTTGGAAGTCATGGTACACCCTCTCGAGCTTCGCTTTAAGTACCATTTCAGTGGCGATAAGCCAACAAACAGACCTGACAAGGTAGGTGTAGCTCAGAATATTGTGCCTGTTGGGCAACTACCTAATAAATTATGTAGCCGGAATATTTCCTTGCTCATATTACGGATCTTCTGAGCAATTTTGGCGGCTTCTTCGCCTCCTTCCTCCAGCCAATACTTGATAAAAGATCGCAAACTATTGAGCCTCAGCTGGGATGGAACCTCCTCAACGCCTCTGATGCATACATAACGGCTCTTTTGCCAATGTTGCGGCTTAAAATAGCGAACTATCTTCCCCAGATATCCACATCTCCTCAGCTGCTCAGTCACTTCGTCCACGAATTGATGAATTTTGATAATGATATCCGCGAGACATGGAACTATATGCCTAACCCTTACCCACAAGAGGACTGGAGAGGGCTTTCGTGGGAGGTCCTTTCGAAAGATGGATGGTTCGATCGCTGGCTTCAAGTAGAGAAAGACTTCGCACTCGCACGTTACAAGGAGATCGTGGATACACCAGACAGCGGCCACATCGACTACGAAGGAGTTGAAATGTCTGCAACTAAGCCAACTAGAGCCGCGATTCTGGTGAATGACCTTTTAGAAACGATAACCGAACGATATCAGCCTCTATCATCATTCAGTCACAAGCTCCGGTTCCTAATTGACATTCAGATCACAATATTCGACCAATTCCATGAACGCTTACATTCAGCCCTCGAAGCTTATCTTGCGATGACATCTACAATTGGACGCACGGTGCAGGGCGCCGATGGACAGGCCAGTGTTGAGGGTATTGCTGGCTTAGAGCGACTCTGTAGAGTCTTCGGGAGCGCAGAGTATCTTGAGAAAAAGATGGAAGACTGGAGCAACGAGGTTTTCTTTGTTGAACTCTGGTCCGAACTTCAAGAGCGAGTCAAGCAAAACCGAAACGGGGGCAAAAATGTCGCTGGTTCTATGTCTGTAGCTGATGTAGCTTCGCGCACCTCACCAGCTGTCAGGAACGGTCATGATACTGGCTCGCAAGACAACCCCCCCGAAGGGGCTCTATTTGACGAGACCGCCTCAGCTTATCGTCGCTTGAGGTTGCGATCAGAGTCAATCATCACATCTACATTAACGTCGAACGTGCGGTCCGCTCTCAAGACCTACTCCCGCGTGTCCACATGGGCGACCGTCTCTGGCGCCCCTGGAATTGCAACGGACTCTTTACCCCCGACAGCAGACCTCGCGCCCGCTATGGGCACTCTCTCAACCACGATCTCGTTCCTCTCCCGCGCACTAGGTCCTGCACCGCTACGACGCATCGTTCGCCAAGTCCTTCTCTCCACACAGAGCTATCTCTGGAGTAATGTCCTTCTACGGAACACATTTTCTTCCTCAGGGGCATCACAGCTAGCAAGCGATGTGGCTCACCTTTGCAGCGTTGTCGATACCGCTCTGGGCGCTCCAGCTCAACAAGGAGGCTCTCAAAGTATCTTCCAGAAACTGAATGACGGCCTCCTTCTCTTAAATCTCGACGCGCACACGCTTCAGATCGACGATCGGGTCAAGGAGTCTACCGAAGCTAGGACGGACAAGATCTTGGGACTATGGGACGTCGAGAAGAGGCTTTTCAAGGACAACGAAAGTGCAAGAGAGGTGCTGACGGATTTGGGCGTAGAGACGCTTAGTGAAGCAGAAGCTAGGAGTGTTCTCGAGAAACGCGTGGAAACTGGGAGGTAGGGAGTTATGTCTTTATGAATCCGCCGCCAGACCACGAGGCTCGCACTGTCTCTCCTGCATCGTATGGAACAAGCTTTCAAATTTATGAAACCCTGCTTCCCTAAAATATATCATCCACAAGTACCTCGCGTAATTTTTGCCAAAGATAGGTATTCAAGCTATGCAAGCGAACTGAGTCTCAACTCGGTATATACAAATCTATATCCAGGGTGCCCTGATCACCCCGTTTACGTCTCTTGCCGATGTACAACAGGTCCATGACCCCGTTCCCCAGGCCGCTTCTTCGGCACTTTCGCCTCCTCTGCTTTGAGGTTCTCCACAATACCGGGACCAACGTCCTCAATCGCGCGGACAAGGCCTTCAACCGTCTCCGTACTGGTCTGCACATTGACAACACATCGGAAAAACTTCCCGTCGCCGAATGCATCCTCGTCTCCGCTCGGGGGCGCATAATCAACCATGAACCCCTTGCCAACGATCGCATGTGTAATTTGCTCCGTAACCTTGCTATTCGCCTGGGCCCGCGCCGTTTCGTCCGTGACGACACCGGCCCCACGTGGATGCAGGAGCTTCCCACCCGGCGCATAGTAGAAACACACCTGGAGACAGGGAGGCGGGTTCTCGCTAACGAGGATGAAGTTCTGGTTATCTTGTATTAAATCCGCTAGGTATGCTGCTGTCTCACAGGCCGTGTCGATTTGATTCTCGTACCCGGAAGTGCCGTAGTACGTCCAGCTCAGAAAGAGCTTCAGCGAGTCTGCGCGGCGACCGCATTGGAGGGTCAGGTCTGCGAGATCCCAGATTTCCGGGGAGTCTCCCTCTAGCTCGGATGCAGTTTCTGGCTCAATTCCGCTCACTCGGGAAGGGCCTGCGTTCTCGTCCTCGGTATGAAAGAGGTATCCGGCAGGGAGGGTATTCGCGCGGTGGAATTGTCGCAGATCGGCCGCTAGTAGGAAGGAACAGGTCACAGGGACCCCCAGCATCTTGTGTGGATTGATAGCTATGCTGTTAGCTCTTTCTGCGCCTGCGAGTTTGTGTCGTTGGCACTGGGAGAACGCGAACGAGCCACCCCAGGAGCCGTCTATATGGAACCATAGGTTATATTTCTCGCAAATCGCTGAAATTTCTTCGAAAGGGTCAAACGAGCCCATGACTGTTGTCCCAGCGGTTGCGTTGACGTAGAAGGGAGTGCGATTTTCACTCAATGCCTTCTGAACCAACTTCTCAAGCTCTGATGGGATCAGCCGTCCTTCTTGGTCGACTGGCACGGACCAGACCGCATTGCTGCCGAGACCTAGCATCTGTGCCGCCTTCTCTATGCTGTAATGCCCGTGCGCGCTGGTGAAGAGGACGAAATTGTAGTCGCCATTGCCGTCCGTTTTTGTGCTGGGGTATAGATTGTTACGTGCAATCACAATGGAAGTTGTATTTGACGCGGAGCCTCCTTGCACAGAGATGCCACCAGCTCGAGGTCCATTCAGCCGAAAGAGCGCGGCGAGTTGTTGTCCGGTATGCTTCTCAATGACGGATAGGGCCGGCGAGACCTGATACACGTGCACATTGGTGTTCAGCGCCGCAAGGATGAGCTCTGATGCCACGCCAGGGGCATTTGTCGAAGCATAGAGCTTGTCTAGGAAGCCTTGGTGCCAGGTGTTGACTGAGTACTGGAGGACCTGGCGGAGGACCTCGATCAGGCCGTCTTGTCCAGCGCCTTGCTGGGGAAGATTCAATCGCAGGATTCTCTGCAGTTCTTTGGGCTTTTTGTAATCAACCAATGATGTACCTACTATATCGTGTTCGCCGAGCACTCCATTCCTTTTGCTACCGTCACTTTTCTGTGACTCCGAGCCAAGGGCGTCGTGGTCCGCAGATCGGATGAAGGGGATCAAAAGATCTTCGACTGCGCTGAGAAGCTAGTAAACGGACAATTCTATCAGTATCATATTTCTCAGAACACGGACAGCCTCAACTCTGTTTTGCGACTCACATTGCTGACTTCTTCTGCGCGACCTCGGGGCAAATGCGCAGTCATTCCGGCGAATGGAGGATACAGAAAACGCAGGGAAATGAGCAATCCGTGAGACACAGAACACCATCCAGAAAATCCAAGAGAAGAAGCAAGATTTCCCTCAAAACAAGGTGGGGACACCGATTGCCCGGGTCTTCGCACCGATTGCGGATCCGCTGGCGATGGCGACAGAAATTGGGGCCGTGACATCATGAGCCAGGGTAGACTCACAATATGAATTCCATTGGGATGAGATCGGCCTTCGAATTGGAGACTCGTTAATAGCCATAATCCTATTGAGCATCTTCAAAGAAAAATCTTAGGCGTGTTGATGGGATTGACTAGAGATGGTTGGGCGTTGTCGGCGAAGAACAATGGAGTGAAGCCTACCAAGAAATCGCCTCTCGACTCCAAACAAAACACTATCTTGATACACTGTGTCATGATATTCGTGTATATTCCTAACATTGCTCAGGTGCAGATAGCTGCAAAGCCAACTATATTTATGGAACCGCAGTTGGCGAGTTGCTCATTGCCTCGATCTGTTTAGTGGCGAACCTGGCGCGAGCCATCTCAAGGCGGGATTTGGAATTCTCTCCAGTGTTGCTGTTGGTATTCTTTCCCTTTGCTTTGGCTGACCATTCGCCCCGTCTTCGCTTGTAAAGATCCATCGCCCAGTTCCTCCACACAGCACGCCCAACGAAGGAGTCTCGAAGAGTTAGTTCGTTTTGCGCCAACTCCTGTGCCATTCGTTCCTTGACGAAGAATATATCTTTGGTCGCCGGCCACAATGCATCGACCACATGAGACCCACTGCTATGGAGAGCAAGCTCTTTCAGATGGCCCGCGAAACGGCCGGTAAATTGTCGACGGAACTGTGGTGTGGAGGTGGGAGAGGTAAGAGCTTGTTGCACAACGCGAGAAGCTGTTGGATCTTTGCATACACTTAAAAGGAGTTCGGGAGACAGGGCGAGAAGACCGGAGAATATTAGCTCACATAATGGCCCAGGAGCCGTGAGCATGGTTTGTGCCAGCAACGAGCCGTGCAGCTTTTCTGCGGCAATCGAGTTCTTGTTGGAATCCTCGGTGGGACCGTGTTTCGTCGACTCTGACTTCTCGTTATCGGCCGTTGCATCCCGAAGTCGAAGGATCTGCTCAAGTCTGCGACTTGGGTCGGACTCGTAGGAAGCCTCGAGTGCTTCCCCGAGTGGTTTGGTATCGACCCCTCGGACAATGCACCTTTCAATCAACACTTTTGGTACGATCGTTCGCGATCGTTCAATAAGGCCTGGTATCTTGGGCACGATCTGCTCCATGACTTCCTGTAGATCATCCTTCCCTAGTCTTTCAAGCACTCGAAGAACGACGTAGCCGGCGGTTTGGTTGCGCGACAGGGAGCTCATCTGCTCACGAAGATAGTTCTTGTAGATGTTCTTGAACATCTTCCCAGGCATCCAGCGTACCATCGTTTCAAGAAGGCGTGAACCGACGGGGTCGTAGAGTAGACCTCGGATAAACTTCACACTGACAGAGTCCTCTTCAAATTTCTCATCCGGAACCAACCTACTAATAATTGAATTGGACTGCTTAGCGCTCGATTTACCGAAATGGGAGAGCTCTAGGCGGAGTAGCACCTGTAAAACTGGGTTTCCGACGGGATGCGTCGCAAGAGCCCGGAGATACGTATCGTCAAGTACGGAGACCATGTCTCGCATGACCTTCTTCAACGTCGACTCAAACGACTCTGGGACGCTTCTCTTTTCTGCCGTGGAAGTGACTTCCAGCTTCTCCCCACCAACAACCCCTAGCCTTTCTTTCCTGCGGCTGGCCACAACTGAATCATTTGACGACACATCAACGGGCTCCCCCGCCAGCACGAGAAGTAAGACCCTGATTGTATGTGACGCGAATCGCTCCGTCAAAAGGTACCCCCAGTTTCCCTGCAGTTCCTCAACAACTTTCACGAACATCTCCGCCAACGTCAACTCTGGCTCAGGCTCGTCATCCTCCACCTCATCACTCTCAGCCGAATCCTCCCCCGACTTCGAGATCCTCTGTGTTATACCGGGAGCCGCACTTACAAACAACCTCTCGCAACAGTGGCTGGCAAATCGATGCTGGACAAGGGCCAAGAAATGGCCAATGAATTTGCTGAACAGTCTCCGAATCTGGTATGTGTCCGACACCAATATTAGCTTCTCCATGAGCCGCGAGCAAGATTGACTGCAAGCGATCTTCAGCTCCTTCCCTTTAGCCTCTCGGAACACACTGTCCACGAATAGCCTCCGCTCCTCGGCGTCCCGAAACTGATTCAGTTCCAGCATCTCGTTTGCCCGGCTGAAATACCCTTGTTCTTCGGCGTCAAGAAGACCGTAGAACGGCATATCATCATGCACCACCTGATCCTGCCCTCCTTCAAGGGGAGCGTAATCCGCTCCAGCGGTGATCGGGCTGCCTTCGGATGATGATTTCAATCGCTTGGCTGCGGACTCTTCGGAGACTTCATCGCGTTTTCGTTTGACTTCATCTTTTTTGGCTTTATCGGCCGCTCGGCGGCCTCGTTTTTGGTTTTCGCGGGGCATGGCGCGGCGGTCTGGAGAATCGAAAGGGTCGGGTACTTTTATCTCTGTTGGGTTGCGGTGGATTTTTTTTTTTTGTTTGGTTTCTGGAGAAGCGGTGGCTTGAGCGTCCTCCGCGGAATACCAGTGTTTGCTTTGTTTGCATTGAGCCAGAGTCCAAGAGGAGTGGTACAAACGGTGGAGTTATATTATACAAAACTATTGTACATCATAAAACCGGAGAGCAGAGACTTTTACTTTTCGGGTGCAGAGTAGATCGCAGAGATATGTCTCCCACACTCAACCTGTTGTCGTATGTTGATATTTCGATTGCCAACCGTGGCACGATGGATGGGCATAATTTGAAGCCGCGCTCCCTCGCCCGCCTCTGACGCGGCGTCTGGAGGTACGTTGATATGGGACGGCTTGGACAAGTTGCTTCTCTTGCCTGTCCCAAGCTGGAAGTGCTCATTCCCTCCCCACCAAACCACATCAAGACCCACATCGTCATTCCTATCGAGAGAAGAGGACGAACGATGATCCAAATGCGTCTGATTGCTCAGGATAGCAGAGACATGAGTCGTGCCGACCGAGATGTTGCTTAGACGGATCGGTGACAGCGTCTTTGTCGTTTCATCGTACTCAACTAATCCACTCAAAGCCTTCAATTTGGTAGGCCTGTCTTGTAAGTGTGTCCACTTTCCATTCCCGAGAGCACCCCAGATTCCTCGTCCGCAGGTCCAGACGTCAGATGTAATCTTACCTACCCCCTTGATATTTTCGGTCGGGTCCGCCTGTCGTAAGTCCACAGTGAAGAAGCTGTTGGCACCACCGGCAGCAATGCCGGTTACTTGGGGAACTCGCGTTTCACCACGATAAAGATCCTTGATTGGTACAACCGTTGGGTTATCGTTGGATGGCAGCGACGGGTCAAACTGCATCCCTAGTTGCCCAAATGAATTGTCACCAAATGCGACAACGTCGCGATCCGTGGTAAGCAACAACGAGTGATAATCACCCGTCGCAATCTGTAATATTTTTGAGCCCTGAGGCGTCTTGATCTCGTGGCAAGTATCCACTGGACCCTTAGGCCTTGTCGCCCATGTAAGTCCAGGAATACCGAGCTGTCCAGATGATGGGAAGTTCTCGGTGGACGCAGCCGCGGAAAAAACTCGTCCTGAGTTCGTCAAGAGGAGGACATGCTCCAAGCCTCCGCTTATCGCGGTTACCTTCTCTCCTAGTTTCAAACTTGGCTGGATCATGCGATAGCTCAAGCCAGCTTTACCAGTCCAGAATGGGAACCATGATTTTTCCTCCGATTTCTTGCCCGACATCTGGTCACGTCTCGAAATTGGTAGCGAGTACACGGTACCATCGGACGATAACGCGAGAATACGATCATGAGACATGGAGAGCGAGGTTAAGTTCTTTCCGGTAAGGGTGTTTGTTGGTTTAAAGTCCGTATCTGAGTAACCTTTACCCCATTGTACAAGGTCACCCTCCGCAGTAATCGCAGCCCCAGATGTTTCCCCGAGCTTGAGGCTTCTCAGCACCTGGCCATCGAAGTAAGATAATCGCCGGGGAGTCTTAACAACTGAATCTTTGGATTCAGGATCCACGACTCGATACTCATTCGTACCCCATATGTAGACACCGGGGCTCTTCAGGCTCCGTTTTTTCTGCACGTATTCAGCGCCGAACTCTGATCCGGATTTCGACGAAGCATTCGGGAGGCTTTTCAAGAATTCGCTCTGATCTGGCTTGGCCGCAAACGAATATATCAAAAAGGCAGCAGTCGCAGTCCCTGCCAACCCTAGCGAGTTCCTAAACCAGTTTGAAGAGGGCGGACGTTCGTCAGGAGCTCCCTGGCGATTGGTGCCATAAGGCCGACGTCCAGAAGCAACAGTCAAGCGAAGGCCTGTTCTTCTCACCTGTCGTGCGATGATGGCAGCATCGACCGCCGGTTGCCGCGCGCGAGTTACCACCCACATGTTGGCATTTGACTTCCATTAAATGTGTATATTGCAGCGGATCCTTGAGGAAACGAAGGGTCGTATGAAAAGTACAGCTCGGGAAGCTCTCTGCGTCGATGTAGCAAAGGCGGAAGACAGCGGCAGAATACGGACTGAGAAGCATCCAACGCAATGAAAGAACAACAGACGATCCGATGCTCGAATTGACTTCAGGAGTTCTCAGTGTCGCTGACAGGAGTTGGGGGAGTATGCTACTTCTTCGTATCAATATCTTGTTAGAGTCCCAACACCGACACGATGTCTCAGCCAGCTACGGGACGGCGAAGCCGCCGACAGACCGTACCATCGGGCGTGCCTCTTGCGGAGCAACTGGATACTGACCCAGACGACCAAGGCTCAATTTCTGAGGTCAAGAACGAACTCGAGTTCACTCACTGGTACAATGACGTGGAAGTTACTTTACTCGAATCGAGCTATGATGAGTATCAGTAGGCACCTCCCCCACCCAATCTCTCATTTGCGAGACTTTGTTCCAGTCTCTGACTTGTTTCCGTGACTAGAGCCTGCCTTAACGAGCTCCAGATCTCCAAATCTCATCTGGATACGCTGCTATCTGATACTACATCTACCCTCAATCTCCTTTCTAGGCTCTCCGAGGACTTCAAGGCGGTTGATTTGCAGACATCCAACTTCCAACAACAGTGCGAAGGGCTCCTCTCGGCTCAGAAACGTGATACGAAGTTAGCTGCGAATATCGAGTACAACCTCCGCTTCTACGACTCTTTAGATCCCGCTTCAAGAAGACTGAACACACCTGGTACCGGGAACACTGTGCGTGGGCAGGACTTTTCCGACATGCTAAGGCGACTTGACGAATGCTTGGACTACATGGAAACTCATGTGAGTATTGGCTCTTCGAAGCTTGCAAACTGCCCGCTTATAGGCTGTCATTAGCCCGAACAAAAAGAGGCAGATATATATCGATCGCGGTATCGACTACTCTTAACCCGAGCACTCACACTCATTCGGGGCCATTTTGTTTCTTCTCTACGTGATGTCTACTTAAGCGTCGCAGAGAAGGTTTCGGATAAGCAAGTCAACGATGCCGCACTGTCCGCCCTGCTCTACGCGAAGTTCAGGGTTGAAGCGCCGGAATTGAAGCAGATCGGCCTCGAAATCCAAAAGAGAGCAGTGCCCCCATTTGACCCGGATCAAGGTAAAGAAGCCGAATATCAAAGCCTTCTTAACGAGCTTCATACAAATTACGCGAGCACGCGTGGTAAACTCGTCATACCGTTAGTCCGCAAAAGACTGGGCGAGATCGCACAGGCACCAAGTACCTCGACGGATCTCGTCGCTTTCGCGCGTGCGAGCATAAGTTACGTTCGGGGGGTTTGTTTGGATGAATTTGACCTATGGGGCGAATGGTTTCACGGTCAGGGGGGGTTATACGACCTCCTTGAAGCCATCTGTGAACCACTCTATGACCACTTGAGACCCAGGATTATTCACGAGGACAAAATTGTCAAGCTCTGCCAGCTCTGTACTCTACTTCAAACGCGATATCTATTTGACCAGGAGGAAGAGGCAGAATATTTGGATGCAACCCAGCTTGACTTCCCATCGTTGATTCAGCCCGCTCTCGAAGATGTGCAAACACGCCTTGTCTTCCGCGCGCAAGCGTTCCTGCGTGACGAGATTGAACGGTTCAAGCCCCGCGCTGAAGATATCGATTACCCCCCACATAAGAGAGAGTTCTCTATCTCTGTTTCAGATAAGCAGATTTCCGGGAGAAAGGTCCCAAATGACGATACACTCATCAACCCGCAAAAGACAACGAAACCAACGGAAGATGGCACGGATGCACTGGAACAGGACGCGAAATGGGAATTGGAACCCCAAAATACTTCTGCCGCCTGGTACCCAACCCTACGGAAAGCTGTATGGCTACTCAGTCGAATATACCGCCTTGTAAATGTATTGTCAACCCCCATCATACCTTCGCCCGACCCCGAACTCGGTCAAAAGCTAACATGCCCGACTTCTGTAGTCCACGGTATTTGATGATCTTGCTCACCAAATCGTCCATCAGACCACAGTTTCCCTCCACAACGCCTGCTCGTCAATTTCAAGCAAATCTGAAACCGACGGACGACTATTCTTAATGAGTCATCTCCTCATACTCAAACAGCAAATCGTCGCCTTCGATATTGAGTACGTGGCACCCGAAGTATCATTCGACTTTTCCGGTGTTACAAGCACATTCTGGGAACTCCGCGAGCGAGGCGGCCTCTTCAACCCACGCAACCTTATGAAACTTGTCGGACACGGCCTGCTCCCCCGCGTCGTCGAAAACATGCTTGACGCTAAAGTCGAATTAGACGGCCGACTCAGAACCGTGATCAATGACTTTATCAATGGGTTTGCCAGCAAAATGACAGCATCGCTGCCGTCGAAGTTTGTCGACACACGCAATCTGCAGCGCGGAGAGCTGATGTATCCTACATGTCGAAACATTGAGAATGAAGTTCCCAACCTCCGCAAAATCCTTGGCGACTACCTTGACGACGTGCGGATGAAAGAGACCCTCGTTGGGGCGGTGCAGGACCGCGTTATCCAGATATACGAGGAGTTCTTCGACAAATATACAACATCTGAAAAGGGCAAGGGCAATTCGATCAGTAAGAAGGGTAAGGGACGCGAAGATGCCGTGTGGGATGTTGATACTTTTGCGGAATGGTGCGAGGGAATTTTCCTCGTTGGTGTTGTGACAAATGGTGATGATGACGATGAAGTCCCGAGCCGAGGAGTAAGCAGGACAGGGAGTTTAGGGTCTCAGCATCGTTAGAATCTTCTTATAGCACTTGGATACCTCAGCAGGCATCAATTCATACCCAAGCGGACACGCAAGTTCTCTGCATGACTGATATACCACTTTATATTTGAACAGCGTGCCTGCCCTAATTGCTACTCTTACCGGATGCGCAGCGTAGTACGGCCGGCACCTCCGATTAATATTACTAGAGTATCAGTAGTATTAATGGAGACAAAGTAAACCCATTATGCTGGTTGTTTCCTACCGACATGTGGTAGTGCTGAGTTACTTCAGAAGCGCAGGTGTTGTTCCAAGCCGACAAAAAAGTCGCTAAGAACCCAAACGCTACAAAAACCGAGATAGTCTCCCAGATAACTAGCAATGCAGAGAGTTAACCCGAACAGAGTATGATATGAGCAAGCCGTTTGATAACTTGCTACAATACAACTATAACGAGATATACACAGTCGAGGCCGGGGGCCGAGTAGTTTAGCTGGCGAGCACATGTCGAATCTTCGCATAGAGCTCCGTGTCATGGAATCTGTAGCTTGGATCGGGTTCGCAGAAGGGATGCGTGAGGAGGGTTTCTGCGGTTGGGCGTTCGAATGTATCCCTATTGGCGAAGAGTTAGTTGAGTAAATGATGACTCGTCCCAAAATGCACCAGGTGAATAGCCACTTACACAGTGAAACAGTCCCACATGAAGGCGAGCGCCGCTGGGCTGACATTCATGGAGACATCTTCCGGAATGGGTGGCGCCTGGCTCAGACTTCCGAGTTTATAAATAGCGCCGATGGCTTCTTCTTTGCTCCAGGGTCGACGGCCAGCGAACATCTCCAGGACTACACATCCTAAGGACCAGATGTCGACCTTCGCGCTATAGCCCTGGCCCTGAGACTGGATAACCTCTGGAGCCATCCAGAATACTGATCCCTGCATAGAGTTCGAGGAATCATTTCCATAAATGTTGTCTGTCTTCTTTGAGATGCCGAAGTCTGAGATCTTGCAAGTCCCATCCAGATCCAACAGGATATTGTCGGCCTTGAGATCACGATGAAGAATGCCCTTATCATGAAGGTATGACAAGCCTTCCAGGCATTGTCTTGTCAGAGATTTGACCACGCTCTCTTCGAATTTGCCATGCTTCCGGAGACAACTGCCGATGGAGCCACCGGAAATATATTCGAGGTAAATCGAGATTGAGAATTCCCCGCGTTCACATCCCAGATACTGAACGATATTGGGATGTTCCAGGTGCTGCATCGTATCAATTTCCTGATCCAAGGCGGCCACCATTTCCTTCACGCGATCTTTGTCTTGCCCGGCAACCCGCGAATTGATTTCTACTTGTTTGACGGCTAGAACCTCACCGTTGTCGGCATTCATGCCTAGATAAACCCTTCCATATGTGCCTTTGCCGATAAGTTGACCCCGAATGATACGAAAGGTGGGCTGCCTTTGCGGTACAGAGCTTGAAGATACGCTGCTTTGGGGGATTGGATCAAGTTGGCTGAGTCGACTTCCGGGTTTCGGACTAATCTGCATGATCTTTGCACCGAACATTTTCGTACTCTTGCGGCGATGAACATCGCCGGGTCTTCTTTGCCCGACGGAGCTGGCAACGCTTCGGTGCCTATCTGCTTGATTGGCCCCTTTGGCAACTTCTCGGATCGATTTCATTCGGGTGAGGCCGCCACCTGAACGGTTAACATTCCGCCGGGCGACCATTCCAGAGTCATGTGGTTTGATAGTTGACTCGGCAGAACCAAGGATAGTATCGCCGGAATTTGCGGGAGGCGGTGTGCCGTAGTATGAACTTTCTTGCTTGTCTTTACGACTGAGATCGTTGTCGGCCGCTACCCTGTTGGCTGGCGATGATGGCGGAGAAGTACCCTGTCCATCTAAGTAAGGCGCATCTAGATCAATGTAAGGGAAGAAGTCGTCCAGGTTATCAATGACTCCCTCGACAGGTGGTCGACTAGCCCAGACATCGTCCCGTGCAAAGGAATCTCTTCTAAAAGCTGGCCTTTCTTCTTCTGGAGAGGCGGTTGCAGGAGTCAAATCAGAGAATGGTGCACCTGAGTTACTTGCATCACCACTAGAGTTTGCGAACGTCTCGCGAATAGCACTTGGAGATTTGAAGCTCACGGATAGCCCTGCGCGTGGCTTTGCTTCAGTGTTGACTGTAAGAGACGGTTTGCGTGGCCTTGTTTGATCGCCAGGGGATCCGGGAATTGGGCTTTTGTCTTTCGCAGGTGTCTTGTTGTTCGCCAATGGAATTGCGAACAATCCCTCATCTGAGTCATTATCTGAATCCTGTTCAGGTGCGGGTGAGCGCTGAAAAGATACTTCTGTTTCCTCAAATTCGAATTCTGGCCCGACGGATTTTCTATAGTGGCTCGCAGATCTAGATAAGCTGGAGGAAACAGTAGTATTACCAGGGGAGTTAGTGGCGTCGGTGAGTGATGGCGTACTCTGACTACTCTGATCTAAAACCGAGTTGGAAGCACTGTGAGGGCCATCTAGTAACAGGGTTAGCTAACGGGACGCAGCCAGAATTTTCGGGAGGAGGCAAAAGGAAAAGGGAAGAAGAAAAAAAATGACCAAGGGTTTCCACAGAAAGAGACTAAAACAGATAATCAACTCTCATGGCTTACCAGGTGTTGTGGTGATGATTGAATTGGGTGAAGAAGGAGGCTTTCCAATGTAGCTGGTCATTATTCCCATGTCTGCCATCATTTCCTTAATTCCCGGGGGCTGATTCGTCCTGTGATGACGTGCGCGATCACCATCTCTCTTCCTCAAAGAGTTGACTTTCGTGAGAGTATTGGACTCCTGAGGTGCTGATGGAGGCTTCCGCAAAGGAACGAGAATGTCAGACTTCTTATCCTCGTATGGGGAAACGCGGGGTTTGTCAAAATTTATGACCTCCTTACGCCGGTAGCCAGTCTCGCTATACGCATCTGGTCGGGGTAAGGGCGCTGGTGGGGTACGGTGGGATCTCTGCTGCTTCCAGTCCTGCTCACGCTTATGGTCATCTTGACGAGCTCGCTCTGCGTCGTCATCTACCGGAGATGACTGTTGGTTCTCGCGGAAAGGAAGCTTGCCAGTTGGTGGCTTAAGTTGTTGAGGAGAAGAAGGCTTGTTCTGGTTAAGGGGGGAGAGTTTGTTGAGAGCTTCTCCATCACGCGGCTTCCGAGGTACGGTGCCGTATGTCGGTGAAATTGCAGGTTTTTCGGGGATGGAGACTCCGAGGCCAGCGACATTAGGAGAAGTACTCAGACTAGGACGCGCGTGCGAACCTCGCACGAACAATTTCAGAGAGCCAATCGAGTCAGATTTCGTTCTTTGACAGAGAGCAAGGAACGTGTCGTTCAAGGGCTCATCATGCTCCATTTTCCCAGGTTCAGTCAAGAAAATATGTGCGTCAGGCCAATCATGTATCCCAAGATTATGGCAGATAGAAGCACGGAGCGTCTCCACGGAGTCGATATTGGTGGTTTCAACCAGACGATAATTCCAGCCATCCAAGGTCGCAAATACGAACCTTCTTCCTTTCTGAGCTGATTTTGCTCGCATCGCCAGCCGTTCGTAATCAGAGAGAGATGCCGATGGAGGACGTTCATTCACTGAAATATCACTATTATTGAAGTGAAGTTTAGAGTAGATTGGAGATTCATCATCAGGAGATGGATTATTAGGGTCACCAGTCTTTGCTGATTTCTTCTTGAAGAAATTGAGGAATCCCATACGATGGTCCTTTGGGTATGAAGCAGCATTTTCTCCACTCAACTGGCGACTAGAGGAGTATTCCTGTGGGGATGGGCGGGAGCCATCCTGCTTGACAGCTTCATAATACCGGCGCTCTCCACTATTGGCTCGGGAATGTCCAAACTTGGCATTCAGGTCGCTTGTAGACGAGGTAGCGAATGGGTACAGGGTTGCATGTTGCGTAGCCGGGCTTCCGCTCGTAGGGCTCTCTTCGTAGGGCCGATGAGGGGGGACTGCAAAGATTCCATTCTCGCTGGACAAAGAAGGGCTCTTCCGTTGGTACTCGTTTCCGATGTTTCCCATCACATTGCGCGAATAATCCGATCGGGGAATTGCCACGTTACTATCATTCATGGAAAGATCCGCAGAGACGCCTTCATGGTTAATGGAGGCTGGCGTAGTGAACGAGCGCTGCTTGCTGTTGTAAGAAAGTTTTGGCGCTTTGAGATTCGGACTGTTAGATATATTTGCTGCACTGAGACTCGGCGAAGCTGGTACATGAGTGATATTTGGCGAAAACTCGGGAGTTTCATCAGGAGTACTCCCCGAGACATCTTCAGATTCATGCTGCTTGAAGTGAGAGACTCCAGTGTCATGGCCCACATCGTCATGAATCAGGCGAATAAGCCTCCGCATACGTTTCCCCTCCTCTCTTTCACGCGCCAAATCCCAAGTTGCACCACTAGCCTCGCATTCTTTAGCGAGTTGAGGGTAGACAACATTATGCAACTTGCCAAGATTCGGCCGACCGTTTTGTCCGTGACCCAATTCAAGAAAATCAGCTCCCTCAATCTCTAGGGTCTTGAAAGTTTCCTGCCACTCATTGGAAAATCCGTGCCCCGCAAGCCAGAGAAGTACCCGGTCTAACGGCCATTGTATTGCGGCTTCAGTAGCGGACATACCGCCAACGGTCGTATTACTACTATGATGGCGATGGCTTGATGTTTTAGTCAGATCGTTGGTCTGACTCACGTTCTGCGGAGTGGGCTGCAATGCAGGTCCCGTAGCCAGCCCGGCGGAGAGTGTATCTTGGGTATTGTCGTGAGAGGATAGGATACCGCGAGTCGAGGGAGTCTGTGGAGCATTCCCATCAATATTATAGGAAGAAATGCCAGAACCACCATGTCCGTAGGATGGGTTGGGCGGAGGTCGTTGCCTATCGTTGGTCGTCATAGTTCCTGGACCATCATACGATGCAAACGAGAATAGGTCGAAGGGGGGTATTCCCACACCAGGCCCAAAGGTCCCAGCTTGCGGGACGTAAGTTGCGGATGTACCATTGCTGTTTTGTGCGGCCGAGGGACGGCTGAACGATGACTGGTTAGCATGTGTCATAGGAGGTGGTGGAGGGGGTGGAAGGAACTGTGGTATTCCACGTCCAGTCCAAGCGGTCCACCCAAGAGTGTTCTGCGATTGGAGTTGAGGATTTGTAAGTTTAGGTGCTCCAAATGCGGTTCCGGGAGGCGGTCCTGGCGGTGGCCCTGGCGGCGGAGGAAGCCAAGGGGGAGGAGGCGGTAAAGACATCATATGAGCTTGAGAATGCTGAGATGCCGGGGGTGGCGGAGCGGGCACGTACGTGTGTTGTCTCTGACTGTCCATGTTGTGGCTTCAGCTATGTCAATGTGAAAAAGGATATTGGTCGTAGTGGTTGAGAAGAGACCGGTAAAAGCAAGTTCCCTGTAGTGATCGAGATATCCCTAAAGCCGACAGAAATCGAGTCTCGGCTTATTGATCCTCCCAAAGGGGTTCATTGTCTTCAGTTCCTCGCATTCGCTGAACTCTCAGTGAAATGGTACTGGGTGAAAGGTTCGGTAGAGAGGTTCGCCGAAGTCACTCTAGCGGCGTGGGCTAGCACGTCATTAAACGCTTCGTCGTCGTCCACCAAATTTAATGTTTCTCTCACATGCGAACTGCCTAATGGAGACAGACTGCCTGGGCGAGTGGCTTCATGGAGATCTATTACGGTTTCGAACTCAAGATGGTTGAGGGGAGTGAGTGCCAGCCCACAAGCACGGAGCGATCGAGCGGGTGCAAAGAAGCCAGTCTATGAGAATATGCGTATAAGCGTAACTTGCTAGTATGGTCCAGAAACGTGATGATTCGTGGCTGTAAGAACCTGAACCATGCGATGAGAGGGGGCTGCGCGAAAGGCACAAGGGCGAGCAGACGTACCGCGTGGATGGGAGCGCGAGAAGCTCGGGAAGGTTACAACAGCTCACCAGCCGACTGGACCATGGATGAATCAAGCGCTTGCCGACTGGGACAGGATTTCCCGTGATAATAATCAGAAAGCCTGTTGAGGTCCAGCCCAACAACTTGAGAGATGGATGCGTTGACGGCCTCAGCGCCTGGGCACATTTGCACTCACGTGGTTTTGAGAACCACCAGTGAACCTAAAACGCCAAGACGGCTGGACGGTCGTCTCTTCTCTGAAAGGCAAGCGACAGCCCAGGCTGGCCAGTCCAATTGATTATCCGGCAAGGCATTTCGAACACCAGTTTCGTGACTTCGGGACTCATTTACTTCCAAAAACTCGTTTTCTCGCGTCCGATGATGAGGCCGCGACAGGACCGAACAATGTGTTTGGGGCTATGGGAACAGAGAGTTCTGCTCATTTCATGGAAATCACTATGTTTGGTAATTGAGAAAGACAATATTTCGCACAGAGGTTCCCGATTTGTGGTTCCTATTTATTTCTTGTCGCCGTTTCTCTAGCTGTTACCTTGAGGCCGGCAGGAGCATCCTCGCGAGGCATATGAAGCTCAACCAACTTCGAGGAATTAGCACTGAACGAATCTCGGTTGGCAAGATGGTGCAACTTACCTGCAAATACGGAGCCGAGCAGAAGGTCTTATCAGCAAAGAGTTTTGTAAGCTCGTCCCGTGCGGTAACCCTATACCCCTTGTATCTGTCCTTTGCCCCAAATGCAATTGGTATGCCCTTAATGTCCCAAGCCTGGATGTCATTGTAGCTTTGGTCCCATCCATGAATATATCGCTCAATGGTATATCCTTCATTGCAGATAACGAAACTTCTCCACGTCAGCGCTTTCTGGGAATACAGTGAGCATAATAAGTGAACTCACATAATTGGGTTGAGGTTATTCCTAATCATAGTGCTGACTTCCTGCAAAGTAAGCTGCAGGCTCCCGTCACCAACGAATAGCACCGTTCGACGGTTGCCTTGTTCCTTTGCCGCCAAAGCCGCACCTTGACAAGCACCGACTGAGTAGCCGATACTACCCCAGAGGACTTGACTTATGGCTGTGACCCCGGACGGGAAGCGGGTATCCCAGATCCCAAAGTTTGCGGTTCCTGTCTCGGTAATGACAATATCATTTTCTTGTAGCCACTGTCCCACGGTCGGCCACAACCACGCGTGAGTGACTGTTTGCTCGCTTGAGCCTTGCTCCTGCCCCGGGAGTGTGTTTGAGATACGTTGGACCGCGTTGCGCTGAAGGGGCCCCATCCGTTGGATGACTTTGCGTAAAACTCCCTTCATATTGATATCGGGGTATTCAGAGTACCGTACGCGCACATAAGTGCTGTGAAAATCGATGGTGTTCAGCTGTCCTGTACGGTACGAGAAACCGGCCGTGTTAAAGTCGGACTTAATGGCACCAATGCTGAGGATAAGATCCGAAGATTCGACCTGCTCGCGGACTCCAGGGTTAGACCCAGTCCCCGCGTATACACCACCATAACATCTGTGAGTTTCATTAACAGCGCCCTTGCCCATCGGGGCCACAAATGTGGGTAACCCAGATGACTCTACCAAGTCGTGCACTTCCTCAAGCACTCGATGGCGGATGGCGCATGCGTCTACCAGAATGACCGGCCTCTGCGCCGCGTGCAAATACTTAAGCACAACTTCAACCACATAATCTTCTTTCTCGGGGTCATTAGGAGGCTGCGAAAGGTCAATAGAGGTTTCGAGCCTTTCCCCCTCAATCTTCCTTGACACCATATCTGTGGGAAGCGTGATGTAGACGGGTCTACTGCGAATCCAACATTCACGAATTGCATTGTCAATAAGAGTCGCAATTTCATGCGGTTCGTTCAACCGTGCCATGGTTGTTGATATTCCCGAACTCATTGATGCGAATGCATTATAGTCGCCATTACCCAAAGTGTGATGTAGTAGCATCCCGTCCTTCTGTGACCTGGTATGAGGCTGACCAACAATATGGATGACGGGAACAAATTCAGAGTATGATCCCGCAATCGCATTAATGGCTGAGAGCTCTCCGACTCCGAAGGTAGTGACTAGCGCAGCTATTCCGTTCACGCGAGCATATCCGTCCGCAGCGTAGCCTTGCGATAAACGTTAGAAGCCTCCAATGCCTCTAGGAGTCTTGCTCGCGGTCATAAGACCGACAATACATACCCGCATTGAGCTCATTGCAGTTACCTACCCAGCGAAGCCCACACTGAGACATATAATCAAGCGCAACAAGATTATAGTCTCCTAGATAGAACAACATTAGCGACGGCTCAAAAATAAGCAACCCATCGATCGTCTCATGAAGCCCGCAATGATAGGCTTACCCGGAACACCATGAACTGAACGAATCCCGACCTCGTGCAGCCGGCGAAAGAGGTATTCGGCAACGTCTACAGGTCTGCGAAGCTCCCTCGTTCTGATGTCGGTCATGTCGATGGTTCAGCGGGGAAAGGGTCGTGGTGAAAGCTCGTGTTACAGGGGCAAAAAGGGAAAACAAGCTGGGCGGGCAGGATGCACAGTTGGACTCGGGACACACCGGCGATGATTGAACGCAAGTTGCTCGCAGAAATCCTTTATAATGCCCTTGAGCGCAGCCATGGGGAGGACTACATTAAAGGTTGTACGTCATGAAAGCCCCAAGGTGATGTCATGTGTTGAGGCCAGATCGGCTCGCGCCATGCTGGGCCGGGAGTGCTGTAGGGCGGAGCCTATGAGTGCCCTGGGTAAGGGCCCATGATGATGAACCGATGGGCCTCTCAGAGAATCAGGAACCGCATTGCCTGGGAACCACGGATGTAAGAAGCATTGATGGTTTTGGGAGCTTCAAAGAAGGCCCAGTCGCCGACCCACGCTAAACCAAGACGGGCGGACATCCAGAATTGAGGTCCCGAAGTCAACTGCACACCATTTTCGCTCTTGGTCATCAAGGATTGCGGAACATCACTCCGGATCCGAGAGGAAAAGCACCGAAAGCATATAGCCTCCATGAACCTGCCAAACTCCGGCTGAAACACACACACTCTCTCTCGCAGTCAATTGTATTTCTGAATGGCCGACAGTGGGAAGAGAAGAATGTCCGAAGACCCCTCGAGCCAGCCACAAAAGAAAAGAAAGGTCCGCCCACCCAAGTTTGTTCCGCTCCATCGGCTTTGAATGGTTTTAGATTCACCGGCTGCTACAATAGATTATCTCACGCGTCATATAGGGAGGTAGGAAATGGCAAAAAGCTCAGGCTCAGACCCCACGATCCAGTATCGAGACCGGGGACTGGGGGATGTTTGTAACCTGCGAAATGGGAAGAGAAACCAAGTGCGCTGCAGAAGTGGTTGATTTCCTCACTCAAGTAAGTTCCCACCGGTTGAGGAGGATGAATTCGAGGGTGGCGGTCTTCCCAAACAATAGTAATATGTCCTGATACGTATGTTCAATCAGAATGTTGGCAGGTCCGATGACGGTGCGAACCAGAATGAATCTGACTCGGATGAAGCCGACATCGAGGCCCAAATCAAGAAAGAAATCGAAGGCTTGAATTCAGGCGCAACAAAGTCGGCAAAGTCGTCTTTGTTTGAGGCTGTCAAGTTTGACCTTCCCTGCCGTCTGTAGATCTTTTCTTAGTCAAGACGCAATATCACTGATCCTAATGGTTTCAGTGTTGTTCGTGCGATTCAACAAGTCAGTCGATCCGGAAAAGCTAGCACATGAAATTTGTCTTGATGCGCAAGCCAACCCAGGCAAGAAGCGCAGCCGCTATATTCAACGACTAACGCCTGCGCGCTCCATTCGAAAGACTCTCAGCGTTGAGTTAGAATCTTTTGCTCGAGACATCCTCAAGCCCCATTTTCACTCCGGGGGCCCGCCGAAGAAGGTCCGCCGCCAGATTCCAAATGAGTGAGTAATCTGAACTAACGGTCACTTTCCAACTATAGTATGCAATTCGTCCTTCGATAAGAGGCAACAAGAAATTCAACAGGGACTTCATCATAAAGACAGTCGCGGACGTCGTGGGACCCGAGCACCCGGTTGATCTGAAGAACTATGATTTGATCATACTGGTTGATGTGGTTCAAGTATGTCCCCTAAACCTCATATATCAGCAAGCAATGCGTCGTCGAGAAGACTCCCAGTTGTTGCTGACCGCTGTACAGAACGTCATGAGTATGAGCGTTGCTGGGAGCGATTATGACAAGTTAAAACGATATAACCTGGCTGAGCTTTACAACCCGAATTCAGAGGCACAACCTCAGTGACCGAAATTTGCAATTGCCCGGTGCCTTTCGAGAGAAATTGTTGAAATCGAAGCCCAGCAGGGATACAGTTGAGAGGGGACAGGACGTCAAGGCTGTTATTTCGGTCCCTTATCGCGACCCACTTCCCACGCTTTGTACGCTCTGGAGGCACACCCCAAATGTGATAAAGGTCCGTGATTTTAAGGTTTTGAGCAGCCAGCATGATTTTGTTTCCGAACGATCATCCAAATGATGAAGGCCATGTCAGCCACCCAGCGATGAGACCCCCAATCCAGTCGCAACGCTTCTCCCAATCCAGCTAGCCCCTTGAGCGTCCAAAATCAGGATGAAAGAAATCTTACCAAAGTTTCTGTTGCAAAGTGGCGCCCGGGACTCCATAGAGCCCAGGAGCGCAGCGACGGAACGTCGGATCCAACTGAACCGCTTCTGCTTCGGCAAGGAACCCTTCTGATTGGGCCAATCCACTCCTTTTCATTCGCACCTTTCTCAGACTGGGATGCATACGCGAATTTCTGATGTTTTCAAGGATTGACAACAAGCCCACAATGAAAGCCTTCGGTTGCCTCCCAATCCTCGTCCCGTCGTTTATACAACAGCATGAAGATCCCCAGTGCTTTGCCCTTCTCGGGGCCCTGGCGCCTGGTTTTGCGTAATACTCCTGCCGTGTCCTGCAAGTATTCTTCGCTTACAGAAGATTGAGACTGGCTGGACGTCGTTATCATTACTGACACAAGAATTATAATGTTGATTTTTGCTCAAGATGATGGATTTAATCTTTCTTCAACTCACCTTCTGGCCCCCTTCCCAGTAAATTGGAGCCTTTGTTGACAATAATGATCCTACTTGCCCCTCGTGACCCCTATGACTTCTGCTCTTCTCTTGACAATGAGGAACAATCGTCCCACATGAACATCCTCCTTGTATTGCGCACGCCTTGTCATCTCATCATGGCCCCTCTCCTGCCGGCGTCTCCTGACATAGAATCAGAAGTGTCTGAGAAACTGGCCTCAGTTCTCCAGAAACACTACTTACTCCCAGTACATGTCGCCGGAATCCATCCATTAGCTGGTCACCTTCATTCTCTCTACCTAGTACAATTATCGAACGAGACTCAATTACTGCTGAAATGCTCGCCGAAGCCCACGACGCCGCTCCTCCGTCGTGAGCATATCTTGCTAGACACAGAAGCACGGGTGCTTTTCCTCCTGAATCAAAACACGATACCATGCATCCCGCAGATCTTTCATTACGATCCGCTAGGGGACTTACTCGGGCCTTCTCTTCTCATCCGCCGTCATATCCCGGGTCCAACCCTCAAAGAAGTAGAGGCTTACCTCACTTCTCAAGAGCGGAAGGCTGTCGACAGGAGTCTAGGCCTCTTGGTAAAACGAATTGCACAACATGTGTCCGGCTCGTTCGGAGGCCTTGGACAGGTAGCTAGCGCCGGCGGGACACAATCCTGGCGCGATGCCTTCCTCGGCCTTTTCGAGGGTATACTTCGGGACTCGGAAGATGTCTTTATCAATCTTCCCTATGGCGAAATAAGACATCAAATTACCCGGCTAGCGCCGGTGTTGGATGAGGTATTGGTGCCGCGACTAGTAGTGATTGATTTCGGTCACGCGTCGCAGGTATTCGTGGATCCGGCGAGCAAACGGATATGTGGGATTTCAGGCTTAGGTACGGCAGTCTGGGGGGATGTATACATGGCAAAGATCTTTGAGAATCCGTCATCCTCAGTGCTAGATGGGTTTGGATCCGGCTATACAAAGTGCCCGTCCGGACAAACACGGCAGCTTCTGTACGTATAACCGTGCTTGCAAGAGGGGCAAATCTCATCCTAATGCTCTCTTGACTCTCTGTCTAGGTATTCCTGCTATCGCTCTGTGCACAGTATCGTCCTGCAATATTACCGAAAGAATCAAGACGTAGTCACTGAGATCGACGTGAGACGACAACTGATGACGACGCTGGCGAGGATGGCAATTGTCTGATGGTGCCCTGCGGTAAAAGAAGGCATAAGATTGCCTTGAAAGTAAGGCATTCGAGTTCGCCGCGTCTGCGTCTGGGGCTGTTTTTACTAGAAAACCTGATAGAGGGCATTACTGCCTGATAGACCCACAACGAGTTTCTCACATTCTGAGACCAACCACGGGTATTTTCTTGTAACTCCAAGAATGGAAAAGCCAAATACTCAGGGATGGCAAGCGTTTCAATTCTCATGCTCTGTTCTCCAGCCATCCAATTCGAGAATTCGAGATCCCCTCCGAAAGCATCCACCACCAGCCAAGGGCGGGGCGGGCGCCAGCCATGCCGTCAGCGATCGTCCCAAGGTGTGGGTGGGGTTTCCGCTCCGCACCGCTGGACGACCATGATTTAATCATCCCCTGCTCCCCATACTTCCCGAGTCGTTCCAACCCCCACAGCTTTGCAGCATCTAACCGAAGGAAATGGCTCATTTGCTCAGGGGAAAGCAAGCTGGCATCCAGAAAGACTTTTCTGGCACGTTGTCGCCAGAACTGTTCGACATCGACGATGTATGTCTCAGCCCGCTCAGGCACCAGCTTTTCTTCTGTTTCGCGACGACCACGACATCTAACAAGCCTTCTCGTGTAGAAAGCGAAGTGTGGGATAAATTCCCGAATCAGCGCTCTCGCATACGACCCGGTCCAATCTCTTCTTGCAGTCGGGACCAGTGAGACTCAGTTCGGCCTGGGCCAGATCTACGTTTTCGGCCAGGGACGCGTATCAGTCACCTTTTCCTTGCCTCGGAAGGCGTCTGCAAAATTCATTCAGTTTTGCGCCGACAAGCTTGTCAGCGTCGACACAAAAAGCGAAATAAGCATCTATTCTCTCGAAACGAAGCAATTACTTGTCTCCTACGCACCCCCGAGCCATGCTAGCGCGTTGCTCACGGACCCCACTCTTGACTATGCGTTCATCGGCTTACAGAACGGTATCGTGCCCTCTACTAGAGGAGATATAGCTTCGTTTGCTAACCACAGTCAAAGGCGAGGTCATCGCCTACGACCTTGACCGGGAAACCATGACGCCGTTCAAGATACCCAACCTATGGGCGCAGCGCAATTCAAGATCCCGACTTTGTCCGGTCGTTAGCCTAGCTTTTTCACCCCGTGATATCGGAAAGGTTCTCATCGGGTATCCGGATGGGGCGGTAGTATTCTCTTTCAAACAGAACGTTGCACAGAAGTACTTTGAGTATGAAGTACCACCTGGCGCTCTAGGAGGCAATGGCGACGTTCCATCAAGGGACTTGCGGAAGCCGAGATTGACCAGAGCTTTATGGCACCCAAACGGGATATTTATACTCACTGTCCATGAAGATAACACTCTAGTCTTCTGGGACTCAAAGGACGGTCGCAAGTTATTAGCTAGGTCTATTTTCACACCCAACGTCGACCAACCAGGCGTCCTTCCTGAACGGCCTGCTACCTCAGAGTCAATAGTCGGTGTTAAAGACCCTATTTCCGACATCGCGTGGTGTGTGAAGGCAAATGGAGATGACAGTGGTCTCATAATTGCCGGTGGCAAGGCAAAGGACGAGCCAAACAAGAACCTTATCTTCCTAGACCTGGGACCGACTCCTAATTATCAGACATCTTCTTGGGCAGTGATCTCGTCTTATCTGGAAAAGCCGAAACGTTACGCGGAGCTTCCAATCCCCCCAGGCGCCGAGGTCGTCAGCTTTTGTCTCATTCCTCGCACTACTCCCTACTATGCAGGCGCTCATGACCCTATTGCGGTAATCGCTCTTCTGTCCTCCGGTGAATTGATCACATTGAGCTTCCCAAGTGGACATCCTATTTCACCTACGAATATGCTCCCACCCTCGCTGTCGCTAATCCATCCTTTCGTGAACAAAATCACTCTAACTCCGGTGGATCGTGGTTCTTGGCTAGGATTGAAGGAGCGGAGATCTCAAGGCCCAAAGTTCGTTCTGGGTGGCGCGGAGGCAAAGAAACAGCTCAAACGACTAGAGAACCGCAATGTAGTGACGGCAGCACATGCAGATGGTACTGTTCGGCTCTGGGATGTCGGTCACAATGATGAGATTGAGAACTCGGAATCGATCCAGGTGGATCTAGCCCGCGCCGTTGGACGTGTGCGCAACATTAACGTTACAGAGATGTCTCTTGGAGGCTCGAGCGGTGAACTGTCGATTGGCCTCGCGAGCGGCGAAATCGCAATATTCCGATGGGGCAATAACCAGCAATTTGGTCAGGAGGAGCGTCTTGGAGGCGACAATCGCCCAGGAGAGCTGACCAATATCACGCATAGAGTCGATCCCGGGCTGAAGACGGGCCTTTTACCTCTGACCCTTTTAAATATGCAGCAAGGGTCAGTGACTGCGTTGAAACATAGCCCGATAGGATTCGTTGCCGCAGGATTTGAAGGCGGCAGTATTGCCATTATCGACCTACGTGGGCCAGCCGTTATCCACGCAGCAAATCTATCAGAGTTGGCTAAACAAAACAAGCGAAGCAGTTTTCTCAAGTCTCGCAGTCACGGGCAGGGTCCTGCCGAAGTCCCTACGAGTATTGAGTTCGGTATCCTGACTCTCGAGGGAGAAGGTAAGACATTTTGCTCGGAATCTGGCAAATAATTTATCATGCTAATCATGTCCAAATAGAATATTCAAGTATTTGTTGCTTTGTCGGCACAAGCAGAGGCAACTTGGCCACCTTCAAGATCCTACCGTCGAGCAGCGGAGCGTACGTAGCCTCGTTCGCTGGGGTAGTATCATTGGACGACAAAGTCATCAGTATTACTCCCATCAACGCGGACGATGGCACTTTAGCACTAGCCACAGGGGATGCGTTTGGGGGATTAAGGAATGGCACCAGAATCCCTGGTGCAGTCGTTGCTGTAACTACCACCGGCTGCAGGATCTTCAAGCCTGCCACGTCCAAGGGAGCGCATCGCTCCTGGGACGATTACCTCTGCGATTTTGCCTCCGTTGTCACCATTCATGGCCGAGGCTGTAGTTTGGTGGGGCTTTTTGGAGATGGAAATGTCAGGGCGTTCTCTATTCCCGGTTTGAAAGAGATCGGTTGCAGCAAGATTAGCCATAAAGCGGATATGAGTCGCCTTTCCTCGTCTACTGTGTCCCCTCACGGGACTGTCATGGTCTGGTCCAGTCCGTCCGAGATAGGTCTATTCGATGTCTGGGGCGCCGGTACTGAGCTGTAAGTTGACTATGCCGGTCACGCCGTGCCATTATGCGTCTAATTGATGTCTACAGGCGGCCTTCAGAGGACCAGCTTTTCAACCCAGAAGTGGCCGTCCCTCCGCGACCCACGATTACCAATATCCAATGGCTTTCTGGTACTCAGTATATCTCGCCGGCCGATATGGATATTCTAAGTGTGTTGTCTCTTCCCCCTTTTGTCCGCTACACGCTAGTGCGAACTAACAATCCCCCCATAGTCGGAGGGCCCGATCGCCCGCCATCAAAGCGAATGTTAGAGCAGATGCGCTTAGACGAGCAAGAGCGCCGACGCGCTGCTAGGGAAGGACGAACGCCACCAGCGCGACAGAACAGCAACGAGGAAGGGTATCTAGCCTATATGACTCGTCAAGTCCAAGAGCGCACCGAGAGACTTGGATTCGCCAGTGACAGCATGGATAGATTAGAGGAAACGAGCAATGGGTGGGCTCGCGACGTTGACAAGTACGTCCAGAACCAGAAGAAGAAGGCAGTGCTGGGTGGTAAGTGCACCGCAGAAGCCCCATAGTTATCTTTTCAGTCATTCGAATTGGAAAACAAGCATACTAATAATAAACAGCTCTAGGATCGAAATTTGGTTTCTAGACTGTTTAGTCTTCTCCGTATGAACCCCGTTTCAAGATTCCTTCACTGCGCATTCCAACCCTTGTACGATCTATCAAGTAACATCCATGGATACTTCCCATGACTCCCTAAAGACCCATAAAAGCCGTATGTGCGAGCCCTAACCCCCGTTGTAATCAACCTAAGTCCACCAGACCTTTACACAGATCTCGCATTGGACCGCCCTGTGGATCAGGCATATCGAGCTAACCTCACGACACCTCCCTTCCTCGCCTTGGGAAAGGCATATGCATGCCTATTGGGTTCCCGGCAGCAGTAGGCACCTGCACGGCCAGGAAACCGGAAAGTAGCGGTGACCGAACTCGAAAGGAAGCTCCGCTCCGGTTCACTTCCTACCCCCTTGCCTCCGTTTGAGTGTGTTGACGCCCAGCATGAGACTGTTTTTTACTCCCGTGTTTTGAAATCTGTGGGGGTGGAATATCCGCGTGAGTCTTGCAGATGACTTGGAGGCGGTATGCACATTGCCTACCATGACTCCTCAGCGGAACACCCCTCCTTGTCTTGCTCTCCAAACCACCCCAAGGAAGAGCGCTGTGAATGAGTTGCCGTGGGTGAGTTCCATCCGTCCTTTGTCGATTGCTTCCTGTGAGCTTGCGGAGTGGTAACCCGATAGTGTGGATAGTCTGTTTTTTCTTTATTGTTCTTGCTCTATTATCCTAAAGTTGCGTACAAAAACTAGCTAGCGGGAGTGTAATAATCGGCGATATATAGAGGAATCGTAAAAGCGTGGCAATTAATCGTGAAACCATTCGACTGATAAAATGGTCAAAAAAGTGGCACGAAGCTAGAAGTCTGATGCAAGAGTTCAATGAACCATGACTTCCTGCTGAGGGTGGTGCTCAGTAGGGTTGCTGTTGTCGTCTTTCGGCTCTGTATCATCGCCCATTTCGACGTCCTCGTCGGCATCCCCGCCCTCTTCTTCGTCGATATCGTCGTCGTCGTCGTCACTCTCGTCTTCAATATCCTCGCTCTCCGCGTCAGAGATGTCCTCTTCGTGGTTATCCGCGCCTTCCATTTCGTGGTCTTCGCCTTTCGCTGGCTCTTCCTTCTCTGCTTCTTCAAGCTCTCTTACGAGGGCACTCTCAAGCTCTACTTCCTCAGCACCGTAAGCAGCACTATCGTCCTCCAGAACGTCCGCCTCTGGTTGCTCTGGTGGGTATTCGGCCGGAGCAGATTCCTCAGAGTCCCTAGATAATGAGTCGCGATTAGCAAGCTTTTCCCTCCAGTTCAAATGTATGTAGAAGATACTCCTACCATTTGATAGCAAATCTAGTCACTCTGGGTTTTTCGGCGAGGATATTACGACGGATTCGCTCAATAATAGGTTTGGCAGGGGGGTCAGTAGTGAGCTCCTCGGAATCGTATTCATTGTTCACGTAGTAGCCGACACGGACGAACTCTCTACCATCGTAACTACAGGTAAGGAGAATCACAGTCACACCAAGAATCTCCGAAGTAGGGATGCGTCTGAGATCTGGAGGATCCGCTTCGAAGATGAACTTGTTGACGCCGACAGGAATAGGGCCAACAAGAAGGGAATCAAGCTCTTGATCGTACTCAGACCTAGAAAAGTTAGCTATGACCACATCCAACCAACGGTTCGAGTTGCTCACGAAGTAGCGGAACCAACGTAGGTTAGTTTCCATTCCAGGTCTGGAATCCCAAATTAGCGAGGCAGCCATCACGAAAGAACGGCCGTGGCTCACCCTTTTGAAGCTGCTCAAGACATTCAAAGGTAATCTCAAACTGATAGGAAGAGAGAAATTGGGCAGGGTTGTTGAGGATTTTGACCCCAAGAAGAGAAACAACCGACATGACGGTAACGATGTGGCGCGATTTTAGTGGTATCTGCAACGGTGGAGTGGTGAAAGAATTCGGATGGTTACGGGTAGAAAATGGGCGGGAGAGAATGTTTAAGTCAACGGTAGGAGGCGCTGCATGCAGGACTTAAGGGGGAAAGGTTAAGGAAAGATTTCCATCAAGGGGAATGGATGCAGCTGGCGGATGAATATTCAACAGTCAACCTGAGAAGGAGGGACGGACGACGCGTGCCGCGTGCAGCACAACGCAGCATCTTCGCGCCTCAGTGTCCCACCGCCTTTATCACGTGATCTGGATTGAGCTGCAGCCTCTGCGCATCTTCAAGGCAGCTCACGACCACACGGCAAAAGCAAACCCTCCTGGCCACAACTCCCCCCACGTCTTGTCACATCAAACGGCTATTCTTCCTTTTGCCCTTCCTTTAGCTTAACAATCCAGCTTCTCCGTGGTGGGTGTTCCTGCCATCAACTTCAATTATCGATTCAAGTTTAGACCCTCTGACTGCAGATGACAGGTTTTCCCGTTTTGTACCTTTAGTCGCCTCTCAAACCCATAACACCTCACATGGCTGAAGATGAGGCCGAAAATGCCTTCTTTCAGGAACAGGCAATGAACGCAGACCCCACAAACAGCCATCCAGCGGATCAGGATGCGAATGCCTCAGATTCGGATGAATATGATCCCTCAAGTACACTTCAAGAGCAATATACCCCTCCCGATGAAGATTCAAATCCTAGCGAAAATGTTTCTTCAGATACCCGTGTCCCAGACTCCCACCCCAAGATTTCGCTGCCACAAGAAACGGACCCTCGTCACTCAACTGGTAGTGGTTATCCCTCCCAGCCGTCTTCACGACTTGAGTCCCAGGCTTCAACGTCAATACTGGTTCCCGGCATCGCAGTTCAGTCAAAAGCCAGAACTATCGGAGGGTTTGTGGTCGAGGATGAGGATGAGGATGACACTGGGGATGCGGAATATGAGCCACCAGTTGTACTAGGTGTCGAGGAGATGAATACTATACCTTCGCAGCCCATTCCAGGAAATGCAAATGAAGCTACTTATACCCCTGATGTATCATTTGTTGAAGCTGGGCAGGCCTCTGCCAGCGCGAAGAATGTTCCTAATAGCCCCTTTCCTTCTGTTCCTGTCGCTTCTAAAAATGATGGGTCTGCGACATTAGGTCAGAACCTGTACAACTCACGTACCTCTTTGCAGCCCGAAACCGCGCGAGAGAGCGTTACAGCCACTCCTACGGCGGACCCTCCGTCCGCCCCTAAAGGACGCCTACCCCATGATCGAGTGGGGATCCTGGAAGACAGAATCCAAGAAGATCCTCGTGGTGACATCCCTGCCTGGCTCGAGCTGATTAATGAGCACAGAAGTCGCAATAGGATCGATAGTGCTCGAGGCGTCTACGAAAGGTTCTTGAAGGTGTTTCCGCTTTGCGTAAGTAAATATCACATTCTCGTGCGCGTCAAGGCTCACGATATCTAGGCCGAAGTGTGGGTATCATACGCAGCCATGGAGTCTGAGCTCAACGAGCTATTCCGCCTAGAGCAGATATTCAATCGAACGCTCCTCACTATCCCAGCAGTTCAGCTTTGGACGGTATATCTGGACTACGTTCGGCGGCGTAATCCGCTATCAACAGACACAACTGGGCAGGCGCGGCGAATTATCTCGTCTGCTTATGACCTTGCCATTAAACATATCGGAATGGACAAGGATTCCGGATCTATCTGGACAGATTACGTTCAGTTCATTCGCTCCGGGCCAGGAAATGTTGGGGGCTCTGGCTGGCAAGACCAGCAGAAAATGGATTTACTTCGAAAGGCGTACCAGAGAGCCATCTGCGTACCAATGCAGGCACTCAATACTTTTTGGAAAGAATATGATCAGTTTGAGATGGGCCTGAACAAACTTACGGCAAGTGAAAACACACTTCCTTCTTTTGAACTTTCACTAATCTTTCCTACTTGTTTTCTGGCGCATTCAGGGCCGCAAGTTTCTTCAGGAGCAATCTCCCGCCTATATGACCGCTCGCAGTTCCTATGTCGAGTTGCAAAATATCACACGAGATCTCAACCGAACTACGTTTCCCAGACTGCCTCCTGTACCTGGCTCTGAAGGTGATACCGAGTTCCTGCAGCAGGTAGAGATCTGGAAGCGCTGGGTCAGCTGGGAGAGAGGAGATCCACTCGTTCTAAAGGAGGAAGATCTAACTGCGTACAAAACTCGTGTAGTCTACGTCTACAAGCAAGCCCTGATGGCGCTCAGATTTCTGCCCGAAATTTGGTTTGAGGCAGCTGAATTCTGTTTCCTCAACAATATGGAGACGGAAGGAACCGAATTTCTGAAGAACGGTGTTGATGCTAATCCCGAGAGCTGTCTGCTCGCTTTCAAGCACGCGGATAGATTAGAAATCACTTCGGAGTCCGAACAAGATCCTATCAAACGAGGTACCAAAGTCAGGGAGCCGTACGACAGGCTATTAGATTCGCTTTACGAATTGATCTCTAAAGCACGCACGCGAGAGATCCAAGACGTTACGCGCCTCGAAGAAACTTTCACGAAATCAAATCCCGAGAAACCAACAGTGGGGAATGATGAGGATGATGATGATCGGAGTGAAGCCAAAGCAAAAGAATCGGCTAAAAATTCCCAAATCGAGGCGGTCCGCAATGCGCATTCCATCCAAATAGGAATCCTATCCAAAACCATTTCATTTGCTTGGATTGCCCTCATGCGCGCAATGCGTCGTATACAGGGCAAAGGTAAGCCCGGAGAAATCCCTGGATCGCGGCAAGTCTTCGCGGACGCTCGCAAGAGGGGTCGCATCACTAGCGATGTCTACATCGCAAGCGCTCTCATCGAATATCATTGCTACAAGGACCCGGCAGCCACGAAAATATTCGAGCGAGGCGCCAAACTGTTTCCCGAAGATGAGAATTTTGCTCTTGAATACTTGAAGCATCTAATCGATATTAACGATGTCATTAGTAAGTTCATGGTCTTCATGTGCGATGCGATGGCGAATAGACGGTTAACTTTTTTTCCGCCAGACGCTCGAGCTGTGTTTGAGACGACGGTGAGGAAGCTCGCCTCTAATCCAGACCACGTACAAAAGACCAAACCCATTTTCTCATTCCTTCACGAATACGAGTCAAGATACGGTGATTTGGTTCAAGTCATCAATCTCGAGAATCGCATGCGTGAATTGTTCCCTGATGATCCAACGCTGGAGCAATTTGCCCACCGTTTTTCTGCCCCGTCCTTCGACCCTACAGCTTTCCGACCAATCATCTCACCATCCCAGACAAGACCAAAAGCTGGATACCACGGAGACCAAGTGATGTCTCGCCAAGGCACCCCTGCTTCCAGGTATCAAGAAGCTTCCCTTCCACAATCCCCCAAGAGGCCACTGGAAGACTTTGAGGATGATCTGTCGCGACCCCGTAAATTTATCCGTGGCGAATCACCACTCAAGACAGCTCAGAGGCGGCAGTTTGATCAGCAAAAGCGAACGCAGACAACTCTTCAGGTACCGACTGCGTCTCAGTACCGATCCCACGGCTCTCCTGCCCCGCTTCCTCGCGACATAGTTTTTCTTCTCAGCGTTATCCCGTCCGCGTCAGCATATAATGCGGGGCGATTCTCCGCAGAAAAGATGGTTGATCTTATCCGCCGGCTGGACATGCCGGCATCTATCTCCCAGATTCCTCTGCCTCAATCCGCACGTGGCCTTGGAACAGGGCAACCTACAGTAGGAGGACAGCCTTTCTCCGGTATGCCGTCTCTCTCTCCCACTATTTCCTCACAAACTCTCATTCGCGGCGGTTTAGCTGATGTGAGGATCCATAGGAAATTATCGGTCATGATATCCCCACCACAAGCACCATATTTATAAGCTGAATAACCATATCTTGGCGGTTATCTCACTCAACATTACTTACCTGGCGTGGTCTGGTATGTGCATTTATCAATCATCCCGTTGCATCTCGCGGATGGGGTGGCGTTCTGTCTTTACTATGCAGGTCTCTACAAGCTATCTCGCTCGCAGGGAACTCGTTTTTGGCTCTGTCGACCGTATTATTATTATTCATGACATACACAGAATTAAAACCGTGGGATCCCAAAAACGAACGATAGATACCAAGCTGATTTCTAAAATCTTTACTGTCTCTCTCAAAATTATTTTGTAAACTCTAGGTTGGATGAAGCTTCATCCAAGACGTCTGTTTATCCTACAAGACACTACTATACTGACCCACCCTCTACGAACCTCCCTTGCCTGGAAAGATTCAAGGGGGCCATGCATCAAAAGCTGCTTACCTCCCGCTAACGACTGTATCATGATGACAGAGAATCTGTCCGGTTGACTGCTTAGATGGCGGATACTGTATAGAACTGGAGGGATTGGCACTGTGTTATCACCAGTTCTATTCTTCCCGCGAATCATCCACAGACCAGACGTATAACATTTCCTAGGAGGTAGGGGTGTTGCGAAACTAGAACAAATATGCCTTCATGCGGCTAATCCATTGTAACATGAGATAGCATTACTCATACTATGTGAATATGGTGATTTTCTTGGGGCTCATATTCCAATTCCTTTTTCATTTTCTGGTAAATGCCTTCTTTCCTATAAGCTGCATATGTACCTTCTGCTTCCAATCCCCGCCCTGTCCCTAACATTGTTCTCATGATATTTGCTCTCCCGCATCAGGAGTTCCCTCCCCTCAAGAGGGGGATCTCCCCACTCCTTAAAGTGGGAGTCGTTGCTGGCTCCCGTCCCCCGGCCACGGGATAACCAGCTGACAGCTTAAAGTGCATCCCAAGCGTCCTTACAGGCAGGGCGGCGGCACCAAGATCCCAACATCTCCAGTCTGCTGTTGTTCCTCTCTCTACTATATCGATATGCTTTCTTTCGCGTCGCCAGCCTGCTACCATGGCATTCTCTCAGATTGCCCGTCTGCCCCCTCATTCTTACTTGTCGGCCGTACTCTGAGCGCACCCTCATCCTCCATTGCCATTTACCTTAAGCTCTATTGTAGCATAGTACTGTCCGAACCGTACCGTATTCCTGGTATTCCCATTCTATCCGTGATCACCTATCCACGGGCACACTCAACTGACGTCCAGAAGTTCGGCAGGGTTAGGGGTCAATACTTTGATCGCAGCGGTTCTCCGACATTCGCCATCGCAGAAGAAGCTAGCCAAGCTCCACACTTTGATGCTATCGTGTCGAGCGTGATCTCGTGGATTGGCTCCCATATTACAACGACTTTTCGAAGCCAATCTATGTAAGCCCCCACCCACTACGTGTTTCGAAGGCACCAGTGCCGAATAGCCAGCGGCGGCTCAATTCCCTCCCTTTCACATGCCGAACATAAACCAGCTTCGTCATTTATTCCAATTGTTATATGCAAAAGCCAGTTAAGTCGACGTATAGCGCAAAAGAGCTCACTCTCCCCATTCTAACAGTGGAACGCGTAATAGAGATCTGGCAACAGGTCAAGCCGGCGCTGCTTTCCAAGGCTGAGCGGACGACTGGCATCGGAATGGGGTCTGGCGAGCAACTGAGGTGGTGCCTTCGCCACCTCCTTGTGCAAAGTCCAAAATGGCCTTTCCTGCCAAGCTGGTTATAATCAATCCTCCAAGGCCATTTCCGAGCACCTGTATTCAGTGAACCCCAGGTGCATACGCGGTGTTATGTCGGCTATTCCTTACTCAAACAGTGATGCAAGTCTACGGTAGCGTACATTGCAGAAGTATTGTAGGTATCAAGAAGGGTACCGTACTCGGGGGGCTCTCTTCTCTCGGGCGATCAATCAGAGGTAGTCAGAGATCTCGCGGAGATTTGGGTCCTATAGAGAAACAGAGAACACCAGTTAGATATTAATGTAGACCCATGGGCAAGATAGATTACCGTGTTCTAGTAGGTAGCAAGAGGGAAGCATCTACCGCAGGCAGGTTAGCTATCTCGGGTGGAGGAAAGAGGAAGAGATGTGTTATTCCATTCAAGTCTGGGGCATCATCTCATGTTTCCAAGACAAAGAGGCGAGTCACAGGAGACGAGCGCTAGGAATTTTATCTTTTGGACTCTAGGCAATTCGCTCGCTATCGCACTGGCATACTCAGCCCTGGCATTCCTTCTTCCAGTTCCTCAGCATTATTCCTGTTTCGAGGAGTGCAGTCGATATACTAGCCTCAATTTCCCGGTTCTACTTGAGGATACTGGACACGGTTTCAGGGCAACTGCTCAGGTTCATTCGCGCATCATAGTAGTGGCCTATACAGGCTTATAACAGGGAGGAAATAAGATCCTATCTCAGTCGATTAAGAGGCGTGTAGTTTGGTTGCCTTGGAAAACGCATGCAGAAATAACCTCATCTCTCGCTGTGTTTCTCTATCAACACATTCTTTGCTCTGGCATAGCACGAAACTCACCCCCAACACATTTCTACCTCCTCTGCCAACCTCGTCCAAGCAAGATATCGAGCGTCATCGGTATTTCTTAGGTGATCTCAACACCTCTCACCTCGCCTCGCCTGAGGCCTCACTTGGTACTTTCCCCCTCCAGAAACGCCTATAAATACTCGCTCGGTAGCTCCTTCCTC